>NW_026601457.1:0-29853 GCF_029448725.1 Salvelinus fontinalis
TAAATCATCACTTGGGAGTATAAAAATCACTTTTGATGTACAGTGCTTTGCAACCAACAACTTACCGCTGGTTTGGTGCTTGTTCACTGGGACGATTCTAACTGAAACATCCTCCCTCGTAAGCAAGCTACGCAAACCAGCCAATAAGATGCCATGTTGAGTAGGTGACGGCAAGACAAAACTAACACCAAAAACCCATTGGCTTAACAATAAAGTGGCAAGGGGAATCACCAATAAAACCCTGTTACACTAATATAATGCTATATTGTGTTTTCGCTGTAAAACACTTAAGAAATCGGAAATATTGGCTGGAATCACAAGATGCCTGTCTTTCATTTGCTGTACACCATGTATTTTTCAGAAATGTTTTATGATGAGTAATTAGGTATTTGACGTTGGTGTCTGTAATTATTCTGTCTGCTTCGGTGCCATTTCTGACGGTAGCTGTGATGGTAGCTGCAATGTAAAACTGATTTATAGCTCAAATATGCAAATTTTTCGAACAAAACATAGATTTATTGAATAACATGTTATAAGACTCATCTGATGAAGTTGGTTCTTGGTTAGTTAGGTTGGCTTTGTGCATGCTACCTGTGCTGTGAAAAATGTCTGTCCTTTTTTGTATTTGGTGGTGCGCTAACATAAATATATGTGGTGTTTTCGCTGTAAAACATTTTAAAAATCGGACATGTTGGCTGGATTCACAAGATGTTTATCTTTCAAATGCTGTATTGGACTTGTTAATGTGTGAAAGGTAAATATTTTAAAAAAATATATTTTTAATTTCGCGCCCTGCACTTGAAGTGGCTGTTGTCATATTGTGCCCGGCTTCAGGGTTGCAGCCATAAGAAGTTAACAAAGAGCTGCGTTTAGTTTCAGAATAGGTGACAAGGAATCAAAAACCAAAAGCATTGTATTTGGGACAAATCATTCACTAAACCTCAACTAAACCTTGTAATGAATAATGTGGAAATCGAGCAGGTTGAGGAGACTAAACTGCATGGAGTAACCCTGGATTGTCATGGTCAAAACATATTGATACAACAGTAGCTAGGATGGGGAGAAGTCTGTCCATAATAAAGCGCTTCTCTTCATTCTTAACAACAAGGCAGGTCCTACAGGCCCTAGTTCTGTCGCACCTGAATACTGTTCAGTCGTGTAGTCAGGTGCCACAAAAATGGACTTTGAAAAATTGCAAATGGCTCAGAACAGGGCAGCACGGATGGCCTTTGGATGTACACAGAGAGCATTAATAATATGCATGTCAATCTCTCATGGCTCAAAATGGAGGAGAGATTGACTTTATCACTACTTGTATTTGTGAGAGGTATTGACATGTTGAAAGCACCGAGCTGTCTGTTTAAACTACTGGCACACAGCTCGGACACCCATGCATACTAGAGGTTGACCAATTAATCGGAATGGCCAATTAATTAGGGCCGATTTCAAGTTTTCATAACATCAGTAATCGGCATTTTTGGACACCGATTATGGCCAATTACATTGCACTCCACGAGGAGACTGCTTGGCAGGCTGACTACCTGTTATGCGAGTGCAGCAAGGAGCCAAGGTAAGGTGCTAGCTAGCATTAAACTTATCTTATAAAAAACTATCAATCTTAACATAATCACTAGTTAACTACACATGGTTGATGATATTACTAGGTTAACTAGCTTGTCCTGCGTTGCATATAATTGATGCGGTGCCTGTTAATTTATCATTGCATCACAGCCTACTTCGCCAAACGGGTGATTTAACAAGCGCATTCGTGAAAAAAGCACCATCATTGAACCAATGTGTACCTAACCATAAACATCAACGCCTTTCTTAAAATCAATACACAAGTATATATTTTTAAACCTGCATATTTAGTTCATATTGCCTGCTAACATTAATTTATTTTAACTAGGGAAATTGTGTCACTTCTCTTGCGTTCTGTGCAACAGAGTCAGGGTATATGCAGCAGTTTGGGCCGCCTGGCTCGTTGCAAACTAATTTGCCAGAATTGTACATAATTATGACATAACATTGAAGGTTGTGCAATGTAACAGCAATATTTAGGCGTATGGATGCCACCCGTTAGATAAAATACAGAACGGTTCCATATTTCACTGAAAGAATAAAAAAACGGATAAAAAAATACACCCTATTGAACAGCTGGGACTGTGAAGCAACAATCATAGACACGTAACACATGGATTTTGTGTTGTAGATATGTGGTAGTGGAGTAGAGGCCTGAGGGCACACGCTTAATATGTTGTGAAAACTCTTATGAATGTTTTGTAATATTTTTAAAATGTATAACTGCCTTCATTTTGCTGGACCTCAGAATGGGGATCCATAATAAATACAAATTTGTCTAAATATTCAGAAATAACTTGAAGCTTGATATTGGCATGGTCTAATTTGACTCAACAACCAAAAACACACATATAAGTGTAGATGTCTTAATGTACCAGATAATCAACTGTAATGTTGTTTATCAAAATTAGCTGGTTAATTCAATGATCTTGATTTGTATAACACAAAGATTATGTTGTTAGCCTGAATTTACCGGAGTCAACAGAGTCACTGTTTCCGTCCTCGCTCTCTCCCTCCTCTTTGACAATCACATTGAGTTCCAGTGTTTGACTGCAGTCCCCCAGCTTCACTGACACCATCTCTGGATCCTGTTGTGAGCTTGTATGGGCCGGAACACCACAACCAGAACCCGGTTCAGACATGGTCGGCTAGAGGTGGATCTAAAAGAGGAGACCCAACGAGTTCAGAGGGATTTTCACTAACCTTGATCGTGGGATAGTTCCAAAAATATATATGTAGCTAAAATAGCCAACAACTCATCCCGTCTAACAGGGATTAACACAAACCGGTAGCCAGTTAGTTTAGCAACGGTTGGTCAAGATAATTTAGCTAACTAACTACCTAGCCAACCGCCCTCTAGCTTATTCCTAACTAGACATTTTACTCACAATGCAACGATAGCTGGGTAAATATAAAAAAAGACACTTCAACTCTCACTGAATTTAGTTAGCTAGCTACACAAACGGGTTGGATTGGAGTGTTGTTCTAGCTAGTTTGGATAACAACAAAGCCAGGCCGCGGCAACCACTAACGATTCATGGAATGCGTTAGTTTACAGACTAAATTTACGAGCTCACATTTAAAATGTTAACAGTAGACTACCTGATACTGATTTCCTTAGGCTACTTGTTTGGTTGATGAAATCCAGTAAGAGCGCAAGCAGAATCAATCATCCACCTGCTGACATCAGCGTCTCGTCAGCAACATTAATTAAGTACTTCCGGGTCACGGAATTTCGGAAACTTTCAAAAATAAAAGTCCCCCATGTAATAGTAGAAAACTGTCAATAACCTGTATTTAGTCATGACATAGAAAAAAAAGTGTAGACGCTAGGGATGGGGGAAAAGTGTGACACCCATCAGGTCCCCGAGGACTGGAATTGCCCAGGCCTGGTATATGAAATACATATTGGCTGGTAGAGCAAAAACTATTCTAGGTGCTGCACTAGGGAATACTCAGTAGGGTCTGTAGAATACCATTTCATGGGAGACTAAATTATATGGCGTGTTGCTGGCCTTTTACTCCACTCAATCCGTTGTACAAAACATTAGGAACACCTGATCTTTCCATGACATAGACTGGTGAAATAAATCCAGGTGAAATTTGACACGTGTAACCTTTATTTAACTAGGCAAGTCAGTTAAGAACAAATTCTTAATTTTCAATGACGGCCTACATAACCTGGTGAAATAAATCCAGGCGAAACCTATGAACCCTTATTGATGTCACTCGATAAATCCACTTCAATCATTGTAGATGAAGGGGAGGAGACGGGTTAAAGAAGGAATTTGATGCCTTGAGACAATTGAGACATGGATTGTGTACAGAGCATTCGGAAAGGTATTCAGACCCCTTGACTTTTCCCACATCAATTTACACACTATACCCCATAATGACAAAGCAAAAACAGGTTTCTAGAAAATTTTGCACATTTATTACAACTAATAAACTTAAATAATAAATTTACATAAGTATTCAGACCCTTTACTGAGTACTTTGTTGAAGCATTTTTGGCAGCGATTACAGCCTGGAGTCTTCTTGGGTAAGACGCTACAAGCTTGGCACACCTGTATTTTGGGAGTTTCTCACATTCTTCTCTGCAGATCCTCTCAAGCTCTGTCAGGTTGGATGGGGAGCGTTGCTGCACAGCTATTTTCAGGTCTCTCCAGAGATGGTCGATCGGGTTCAAGTCCGGGCTCTAGCTGGGCTACTCAAGGACATTCAGAGTCTTGTCCCGAAGCCACTCCTGCTTTGTCTTGGCTGTGTGCTTAGGGTCGTTGTCCAGTTGGAAGGTGAACCTTCAACCCCAGGCTGAAGTCCTGAGTGATCTGGAGCAGGTTTTCATTAAGGATCTCTCTATACATTGCTCCGTTCATCTTTCCCTCGATCCTGACTAGTCTCCCAGTCCCTGCCGCTGACAAACACCCCCACAGCATGATGCTGCCACCACCATGCTTCACCGTAGGGATGCTGCCAGGTTTCCTCCAGATGTGACGATTGGCATTCAGGCCAAATAGTTCAATCTTGGTTTCATCAGACCAGAAAATCTTGTTTCTCATGGTCTGAGAGTCCTTTAGGTGCCATTTGGCAAACTCCAAGTGGATTGTCATGTGCCTTTTACTGAGGAGTGGCTTCCGTCTGGCCATTCTACCATAAAGGCCTGATTGGTGGAGTGCAGCAGAGATGGTTGTCAGTTTGGCCCGGATGGCCAGCTCTAGGAAGAGTCTTGGTGGTTCCAAACTTCTTCCATTTAAGAATGATGAGGCCACTGTGTTCTTGGGGACCTTCAATGCTGCAGAAATGTTTTGGTACCCTTCCCCAGATGCATGTCTCAACAGAATCCTGTCTCGGAGCTTTATGGACAATTCCTTCGACCTCATGGCTTGTTTTTTGCTCTCTCATGCACTGTCAACTGTGGGACCTTATATAGACAGGTGTGGGCCTTTCCAAATCATGTCCAATCAATTGAATTTACAACAGGTGGACTCCAAGTTGTAGAAACATCTCAAGGATTAATATGTATGTAAATAAGCTATTTCTGTATTTTTTTTTAATACATTTGCAAAAATGTCTAAAAACCTGTTCTCGCTTTGTCATTATGGGGTATTGTGTGTAGATAAAGAATGGTCCATCACCCAAAGGACATCCAGCCAACTTCACACAACTGTGGGAAGCATTGGATTCAACATGGCTCAGCATCCCTATAGAATGCTTTCGACACCTTGTAGAGTCCATGTCCTGACAAATTGAGGCTGTTCTGAGGGCAAAAGGGGGTGCAACTCAATATTAGGAAGGTGTTCCCAATGTTCTGTACACTCAGTGTACATATGGTGTCATTTCATGGGGCACTGAATAATACAGAGTGTTGCTGGTCTGATTGGTTTTTTTTACATCATTTTAACATTATGCCCTATGCAAAGCTGCAAAAAAGTTTTCCCGCGGACTTTCATTTTGAATACAAATTCTGAAAACCCGAAGTCTTAATGTGGATAGGATACAGCTAGTGTTGCTGCCATGACCCTAATCCTGCTGACTGTGTCTGGATTAATGGAACACTGCAATAAATGTTTGTGAGTGTCATATGAGCTGTAGTAGTTGTGCATCTTTTGGCCATCTGACAGATACATCACTTTTTTAGTCTGTGGCTGAAAATAGGGAGTTTTCCCCCAGTCCCAAGTATGGGAGTTTTCCCCCAGTCCCAAGTATGGGAGTTTTCCCCCAGTCCCAAGTTTGGGAGTTTTCCTCCAGTCCCAAGTATGGGAGTTTTCCCCCAGTCCCAAGTATGGAAGTTTTCCCCAGTCCCAAGTATGGGAGTTTTCCCCCAGTCCCAAGTATGGGAGTTTTCCCCCAGTCCCAAGTATGGGAATTTTTCCCCAGTCCCAAGTATGGGAGTTTTTCCCCAGTCCCAAGTATGGGGGGTTTTCCCCAGTCCCAAGTATGGGAGTTTTCCCCAGTCCCAAGTATGGGAGTTTTCCCCCAGTCCCAAGTATGGGAGTTTTCCCCCAGTCCCAAGTATGGTGGTTTTCCCCCAGTCCCAAGTATGGTGGTTTTCCCCCAGTCCCAAGCATGGGAGTTTTTCCCCAGTCCCAAGTATGGGAGTTTTCCCCCAGTCCCAAGTATGGAAGTTTTTCCCCCAGTCCCAAGTATGGGAGATTTTCCCAGTCCCAAGTATGGGAGTTTTCCCCCAGTCCCAAGTATGGGAGTTTTCCCCCAGTCCCAAGTATGGGAGTTTTCCCCCAGTCCCAAGTATGGGAGTTTTCCCCCAGTCCCAAGTATGTTTTTTTCCCCCCAGTCCCAAGTATGGGAGTTTTCCCCCAGTCCCAAGTATGGGAGTTTTCCCCCAGTCCCAAGTATGGGTAACTGCATAATTGTGCTGTGTTCTTTTTGAAGAATCTCAAATCTATTTTGATTTGTTTAACACTTCTTTGGTTACTATATGATTCCATATGTATTATTTCATAGTTTTGATCTCTTCATTATTACTTTACAATGTAGAAAATAGTAAAAATAAAGAAAAACCCTGGAATGAGTAGGTGTGTCCAAACTTTTGACTGGTACTGTATGTGTGTATATATATTTTTTTTTATTGTTGCCTGTTTTGCATGTTATTTTGGCATTAATACATGTCACATTTCAGTTTGCAAACAATGTAAACTAAATAAATAAAACATTGAGTTAATAAAGCCACATACAAACTTGGTCTCTTTTTTTATTTCTTGAGTGAGGCAGCTCCAAAATGCAGGCGTTTCAGCCTAGCTCAGTGCCTTCTGTGGTGGTGGGACAGCCAGCGGAAAATACGAAGCATAGGGGTTTGGTAATGTTCTCTAGTTGCTCCGTGATTGGCTCAGTTTTCTGTCACTCATGGGGACACTACGTCACCGCAAAATCTACGGGTAGAGCTCGAAAATCAAACTTTATTAAGCGTTGATCTAACTTTATTAAACGAGCACCACTCTTTATACATCACAGACATTCACCAGAGTAGCCTCTTCTCTGGGCAGATGAACGAGTAGAGAAGAGACTGTGCGTAAAGTAGATAATCCCACACAGGCCTGCAGTTTGATGTTATATTATTCCAACAATTAATGTATGGCATCTTTTATTCTTGTGATTTATCATCACCATGATACAATACTGACTTTTCATGAATAAAGACAATCTACCAACATCATCCACCTTCAATGAAGAAGAAGATTACAGTTTGTTAGCATTTATTATTTAATTAATGGATACTTTACAATATTCTAAACAAGGGGTTGGAACCAGTTCATGGAACAGAAAAGAAAACCGGAATTTCAAGGAACAGAACCAGAACTGACAACAAAAGGGATCTATACTGTTCCGGAACAGAACAGTTATTTTAAAAGCATGGGAACTGGTTAATAATGTTATTTTACATTCCAGGCATTTTTTTCCAGTCCCTATGCACTCAGAAATGTATTCCAGTGTCTGCCTGCTGAAACTCTTTGCCAGTGTGTGTGTAGGCTACATTCCCCCTCCCCTCCCACTGAAGCATGCATAGTCTACTGTAGCTACTGACATTACAGGCGTGATTCAGACATTACGGAGAGAGAGGTTTAATTAGAGATCATTAATCAACTATTTCAATGCTAGTTAAGGATACTATAGTTATCACGTTTCACATTGGATTCATTAACTACAAAAAAGGTAAGACGTGTTTTTATTTTAATTCTGGTGCGGCTCTGCACACACAAGCTTGTTAGCTAGCTAGCTGGTCTAGATTTCCAAAACTCTAGGAGGCATTATCTGTACTGTAATAGAACTGAGAGTCATGATTAAGGGATAGTTCTGGTCCAACGTTAGTTAAAGCCATCTCTCTGAAGTTCAAAGATATTCAAAGTTTCACCATAGAAGCCGCTCCTCCGTAGGTATACTTCCGTGGGCCTAATTCAGATAATACACGTCATAACAACAAGATGCCGAGCGCGTCATGGTTCGAACCGGTTCAGAACTTTACTTTGCTGGAATGGAACAAAAAAACAATAACGGTTCTGTTCAGAACGAAACGATTGGAAAATACTTTCAGGTTCAAAACCCTGTTTTAAACACAGGTTCCATCCAGATCATGAAATAACAATAGACTTGATGTCAATACAAACCAGCCCTTCTACTGAGTTTAATCATGTATAAAAAATATCCACAACTGAATTCTACTGGAGTCTATGGACTTATTTTGTATTCAATAGAATAGCCCATAGGGCCCATCGTCAAATGTAGTGCACCACAGAATAGGGCCCATGGACAAATGTAGTGCACTACAGAATAGGGTGCATGGTCAAAAGTAGTGCACTACAGAATAGGGCCCATGGTCAAATGTAGTGCACTACAGAATAGGGTGCATGGTCAAATGTGTGCACTACAGAATAGGGCCCATGGTGAAATGTAGTGCACTACAGAGGGAATTGTGCGCCATTTGGGACATTCAGCCACAGTATATACTATATATAGACGCAGCCCCCAGTATATACTATTTATAGACTCAGCCCCCAGTATATAATATATATAGACTCAGCCCTAGTATATACTATATACAGACTCAGCCCCCAGTATATAATAGATATAGACTCAGCCCCCAGTATATAATATATATAGACTCAGCCCTAGTATATACTATATACAGACTCAGCCCCCAGTATATAATAGATATAGACTCAGCCCCCAGTATATAATATATATAGACTCAGCCCTAGTATATACTATATACAGACTCAGCCCCCAGTATATAATAGATATAGACTCAGCCCCCAGTATATAATATATATAGACTCAGCCCTAGTATATACTATATACAGACTCAGCCCCCAGTATATAATAGATATAGACTCAGCCCCCAGTATATAATATATATATAGACTCAGCCCCCAGTATATACTATATATAGACTCAGCCCTAGTACAGTGGGGCAAAAAAGTATTTAGTCAGCCACCAATTGTGCAAGTTCTCCCACTTAAAAAGATGAGAGAGGCCTGTAATTTTCATCATAGGTACACTTCAACTATGACAGACAAAATGAGAAAAAAAATCCAGAAAATCACATTGTAGGATTTTTTATGAATTTATTTGCAAATTATGGTGGAAAATAAGTATTTGGTCAATAACAAAAGTTTCTCTCAATACTTTGTTATATACCCTTTGTTGGCAATGACAGAGGTCAAACGTTTTCTGTAAGTCTTTACAAGGTTTTCACACACTGTTGCTGGTATTTTGGCCCATTCCTCCATGCAGATGTCCTCTAGAGCAGTGATGTTTTGGGGCTGTTGCTGGGAAACACGGACTTTCAACTCCCTCCAAAGATTTTCTATGGGGTTGAGATCTGGAGACTGGCTAGGCCACTCCAGGAGCTTGAAATGCTTCTTACGAAGCCACTCCTTCGTTGCCCGGGCGTGGGTGTGTGGGATCATTGTCATGCTGAAAGACCCAGCCACGTTTCATCTTCAATGCCCTTGCTGATGGAAGGAGGTTTTCACTCAAAATCTCACGATACATGGCCCCATTCATTCTTTCCTTTACACGGATCAGTCGTCCTGGTCCCTTTGCAGAAAAACAGCCCTAAAGCATGATGTTTCCACCCCCATGCTTCACAGTAGGTGTGGTGTTCTTTGGATGCAACTCAGCATTCTTTGTCCTCCAAACACGACGAGTTGAGTTTTTACCAAAAAGTTATATTTTAGTTTCATCTGACCATATGACATTCTCCCAATCTTCTTCTGGATCATCCAAATGCTCTCTAGCAAACTTCAGACGGGCTTGGACATGTACTGGCTTAAGCAGGGGGACACGTCTGGCACTGCAGGATTTGAGTCCCTGGCGGCGTAGTGTGTTACTGATGGTAGGCTTTGTTACTTTGGTCCCAGCTCTCTGCAGGTCATTCACTAGGTCCCCCCGTGTGGTTCTGGGATTTTTGCTCACCGTTCTTGTGATCATTTTGACCCCACGGGGTGAGATCTTGCGTGGAGCCCCAGATCGAGGGAGATTATCAGTATGTCTTCCATTTCCTAATAATTGCTCCCACAGTTGATTTCTTCAAACCAAGCTGCTTACCCAGATTCAGTCTTCCCAGCCTGGTGCAGGTCTACAATTTTGTTTCTGGTGTCCTTTGACAGCTCTTTGGTCTTGGCCATAGTGGAGTTTGGAGTGTGACTGTTTGCGGTTGTGGACAGGTGTCTTTTATACTGATAACAAGTTCAAACAGGTGCCATTAATACAGGTAACGAGTGGAGGACAGAGGAGCCTCTTAAAGAAGAAGTTACAGGTCTGTGAGAGCCAGAAATCTTGCTTGTTTGTAGGTGACCAAATACTTATTTTCCACCATAATTTGCAAATAAATTCATTAAAAATCCTACAATGTGATAGTCTGTATTTTTTTTTCTCGTTTTGTCTGTCATAGTTGAAGTGTACCTATGATGAAAATTACAGGCCTCTCATCTTTTTAAGTGGGAGAACTTGCACAATTGGTGGCTGACTAAATACTTTTTTGCCCCACTGTATATACTACATATAGACTCAGCCCCAGCATTCAGCTCAAGTCAAATATAGATTATGCTACTGTGAACTGTTTTACATTTAAATGTTAGTCGTGTACATGAGCATAAGTACCTTTAAAGGGACATTTCAAAAAACATTCGACTACATATTCATCATCTCCAGCACCACCCCAAAATCAACATATGTGAAAATTATAAAAAAAGATAAAGGAAGATATTTTTGTAACCGGTGTCGTGGTAACCGATGTAGTGTATGTGGACACCTGCTCGTCAACATCTCATTACAAAATCATGGTCAAATGTAGTGCACTATATCCAGGTCGTATAATTCCATCCAGGTCGGGAGGAGGTCAGGAGGAGGAGTCAACCAATGAATTATAGTCCTGAGCTAACGTTCCATAACTGCAGGTAGCAGTAAATCACCAACTTTGGCTTTGTACCTCTTCAGTCTGTACACACTGCAGTACATTAGGTGGTGGTATCCTGTTCAGACTGTACACACTGCAGTACATTAGGTGGTATCCTGTTCAGACTGTACACACTGCAGCACATTAGGTGGTATCCTGTTCAGACTGTACACACTGCAGCACATTAGGTGGTGGTATCCTGTTCAGACTGTACACACTGCAGTACATTAGGTGGTATCCTGTTCAGACTGTACACACTGCAGTACATTAGGTGGTATCCTGTTCAGACTGTACACACTGCAGCACATTAGGTGGTATCCTGTTCAGACTGTACACACTGCAGCACATTAGGTGGTATCCTGTTCAGACTGTACACACTGCAGCACATTAGGTGGTATCCTGTTCAGACTGTACACACTGCAGCACATTAGGTGGTATCCTGTTCAGACTGTACACACTGCAGTACATTAGGTGGTATCCTGTTCAGTCTGTACACAGTGCAGCACATTAGGTGGTGGTATCCTGTTCAGACTGTACACACTGCAGCACATTAGGTGGTATCCTGTTCAGAAGTAATTCATAAAATAAATGATGCTTGGGTCAAGGCCAGGAACACAGGCTTAGGCCCGGACAGGCAACCTGGTTTACAATGAGACATGTATTGTTAATGTAAACCAATCAGGCTTTAGGCCTGGGCATAGCACTATTACAGCAACCACTATAGTTGTTAATGATCTTGTCTCGATCTCATCTAAATACAGACGATGCTATTAGGTTACGGAATTACCCCGACTGCTGACCTGGCTGTGACAAGGCTACAGTCAGGTTTTACAGTTGTGCAGGAAAGCCCTTACTGATTTAAAACTCAAATGGTGCTGCCCATGACCATGCTGTCACAGAATATGCAATTGCAAGGATAGGTGTGAATTTCAATACCTACCGAGTTCGCTTATGTATCCTCACTTCACCTTTATTTCACGTCATTCTCCTCTCCCTCAACTTCTTTCTTTTCTCCCTCCTTCTCCTCCTCCTCCTCCTCCTCCTCCTCTTCCTTGACAATCACATTGAAAGCACAGGCAGGCTCCCCTCCAATATGTATTTTCTCATGACTTTTAAGACTTCTTAGCTGAGTGAAACCCCCCCCACAATGAGAGCAGTGGTAAAGCTTCTCGCCTGTATGTACCCTCTGATGTTTCTTAAGGTTTCCTGGCTGACTGAAACTCTTACCGCAAAGAGAGCAGTGGTAAGGCTTTTCCCCTGTATGTATTCTCTGATGTTTCTTAAGGTTTCCTGGCTGACTGAAACTCTTACCGCAAAGAGAGCAGTGGTAAGGCTTCTCCCCTGTATGTATTCTCTGGTGTTCCTTAAGGCTTCCTGAATAATTAAAGCTCTTCTCACATTGGGTGCAGTGGTAAGGCTTCTTTCCACTATGTACTTTGCCATGTCTCTTAAGGTTTACCTTCTCACTGAAACCCCTCCCACATTGTGAGCAGTGATAAGGCTTCTCTCCAGTGTGTACTCTTTGATGATTCTTTAGATTACTTGAGGAACGGAAACTCTTGCCACACTGATGGCATGGGTAACGACCACGACCAGATAGTCTTGATGTAACTGGGTCACCTACACTACTATTGTCCTCCTCTTCCTCAACTTCTCGCTTTTCCTCCTCTTTGATTTCCCTCTCACTCCCCTCCTCTTTGACAATCACATTTAAAGCACAGACAGGCTTCCCTCCATTGTGTATTCTCTGATGGCTTTTAAGACGTAGTAGCTGAGTGAATCCCTCCCCACACTCAGAGCAGTGGTAAGGCTTTTCTCCTGTGTGTACTTTTTGATGATTCTGTAGATTACTTGAGGAACGGAAACTCTTTCCACATTGATGGCAGGGGTAAAGACTACAACCAGGTAATGGTGATGTATCTGGGTCAACTATACCACTATTGTCCTCCTCAACTTCTCGCTTTTCCTCCTCTTTGATTTCCCTCTCAACCTCCTCCTCTTTGACAATCACCTTTATAGCACAGACAGGCTTCCCTCCAATGTGTATCCTCTGATGACTTTTAAGACGCCTGAGCTGAGTGAATCCCTCCCCACACTGAGAACAGTGGTACGGCTTCTCTCCACTGTGTGATCTCTGATGACTCTTTAGGTCTCCTGCGAAACGAAAATTCTTTCCACACTGTGAGCAGTGGTAAGGTTTCTCCCCTGTATGAATTCTCTGATGTTTCTTAAGGCTTCCTGGCTGACTGAAATACTTCCTACAAAGAGTGCAGTGGTAAGGTTTCTCCCCTGTATGTACTCTTTGATGTTCCTTAAGGCTTCCAGAATGATTGAAGCTCTTCCCACATAGGGTGCAGTGGTAAGGCTTCTCTCCACTATGTACTCTCTCGTGTCTCTTAAGGTTTACTTTCTCACTGAAACTCTTCTCACATGCAGAGCAGTGAAAAGGTTTTTCTCCAGTGTGTACTCTTTGATGATTCTTTAGAATAGTTGAGGAACTGAAACTCTTCTCACATTGAGGACACGAGTAACTCCCATGCCCAGGTAGTCTTGATGCTGTGGAACTGGACTTGTTGACGGTGTCTGGGTTGGGGATCTCCCCTGTAAGAATATGAACATATATATGGTCAGAAACTGGCAAAGAAACAAAGGCTTTAAGCTTACCAACGCAGGATTCAACATTAATTTGGATTAGAGTATTGAGACAGAGTATTGAGATAAATACTTTGCAAGGGGCTTGTTGCATAGCATCACACATAGATAATGTCATTGTGAAATTACAATGCATTGCCAAATGGTCAGTGGACACTCGCCTTCCCTCTTACACATACAGAAGCCTGAGGGGTATAATACAAAGCAGAATCAATGAGTTAGCCAGCTAACTTGCCTAAATATTCAGAAATATATATATTGTTTGAAAGATTAACTTGAAATTGGCATGGTCTAATTGACTTAACAACCAAAAACATATCTAAGTTTACATTTCTTAATGAACCAGAAAATCAATAGCTATTTTGGGTTGTTCAACTCTCTGAACCAAAGAGGATTTTAGCCTGAATTTACCTGAGTCAACAGAGTCCTTGTCCTCCTCTCGCTCCCCCTCATTGATTTCTCTCTCCTCCTCCTCCTCTTTGACAATCACATTGAGTTCCACTGTTTGACTGCAGTCCCCCAGCTTCACTGACAGCAACTCTGGACCCCGCTGTGAGCTTCTCTGGGCTGGAACACCACAACCAGAACCTGGTTCAGACATGGTAGGCTGGATAGATCTAAAAGAGGAGACCCAACGAGTTCAAGGTGATTTTCACAAACCTATGTCGTGGTATAGCTCCAGAAAAGACAGCAAAAATGTATGTAAGCTAGCTGACCACACATCCCGTCCAGCAGGAAACCTTTTTCCATAAAATAAATATAGGATTGACGACAACAGTCAGTCAGATAAGGCCATAAGTGAAGAAAAACACTGGCTGTTGAGTACAAACATTCAGTTCAAATTCATTACTAATATATGATACACTCAGTGATTGAAATTAACACCCCATCCTCAGGAGCCTATTCAAACATTCGCCTATAGGCTATAAGAAACACAAGCATTTTCTTGTGATAGAATTAGGGGCAATTGCAAGGTAACAGAGTGATGTAGATGCAGAGTTGTCACTTTAAAATGTATGAAAAACCAATGAATGCAAAGTTAAACAAACCATACAACTCCATGGAGCACAAGGACTAATTTGAACATATGTATTCTTATTCCATTCCTTTACTTAGATTTTAGATGTGTGTGTGTATTGGGTAGTTGTTATGGATTAATTGTTAGATTACTTGTTAGATATTACTGCACTGTCGGAACTGCAAGCACAAGCATTTCGCTACACTTGCATTAACATTTGCTAACCATGTGCATGTGACCAATAACATTTGATTTGATCCATCTCGCTCCGTTGAATACAGGCGGTTGGTGTCAACAACCCAAATATTCAAAAAATGATTACAATAATGAGATGTATCAACCAATTCAAAGAAAGGATAGGGGGAAGCTAGACAGCCAACCGTGCGTGGACAACTACTCCCATTATTAGGGCGGAGAGACATGCATCTTGTCCGTATATCCATGACGGGACTCTTATTCTGAAGGATTCCAAAAGATCCTTGACCCGGAAGTACTTCCTTATTCTTGCCTGTTTCACAACTGTATTTTATTATTTTGATGGAATTTTGCTTCTGATGTCGCTACAAGTTGTGTCGATATTCCTTCTTAATTTGCTTGAAAAAGTGTTACGCCTTGATCACACCGACAGTATCATTGTATTTTGGTACACCAGAAGTACATTCATTCATTTCCAATGGGACAATGTGCTTGCTTTACAGCATTGCTTTGCATAGCCAGTGCATTCTTTGAATCGATCTAACGTATGCATAAAAGTGTATTCCTGGATCAATGTAGGTGTGTTCGAAGCATTGGGATTCGACGTTTGAATAAACTGGTAGCTGGTGTTGTGCCAAAAATCTCCCCCCTGCCAGAATCCCCCCCTTCACGTGAACGCGCACGCACTCAAATCTTCATTGCTGCGATTTGCTTCCTTGTTGAGATTTCTGATCACGTTCACTCCCTCTCTGTTTAATATAAGACACATACATTAATTATTAATTTCGGTTGCATATCCTGACGCGAAGTTTGTTCTATATAAAGTATTTTGGTGGCTCATGTTGACCAGTAGTGTTTGCCACAGGAAGTATTTGACTCTAGACACAAAATTAAGGAAATTATAAGGGGGGGGGTTCAGCAAGGCTATTTTCTTTTCGGCAGGCAAGAAAATGTAGAATTGCGTGCGTGCGCGTTCACGCATTAGGGGGGGGGTGATTTTCGGCACAACACCTGTTAACGTTAGTTTAGCAACGGTTAGTCCTGCTAGTTATGCTAGCTGGTTACCTAAATAGCTAAACCAAACATCTGTTTTATTTATTTAACTAGGCAAATCAGTTAACAACAAATTCTTATCTGCAATGACGGCCTACCAAAAGGCCTGTGGCTAAACAAGGAGCAGCCGGTTAGCTAATTCCTCGCAACAGTCATTTTACGCACGATGACACGACAGCTGGCTACCTATGAAATAAAAGTTACACTTCAACCGTGGACCCTGAAATAAATGTAGCATGTTAGCTAGCTAGCTACACAAACGGGTTGGACGGGAGATGTGTTGCTAGCTAGCTAACGGCTGGCTAGCTAGGATAACAACAAAGCCAGGCCGCGGCAATAACTTCCGTTTCATCATTGAATGCGTTGGTTTACAGACCGTGCTACAAGCATCGTTAAAACTAATAATAATAATTAGCAATAGGTTACCTGGAACTGATTTCCTGTAGCTAATTGTTTGGCTGAAAATAACTTTAGGAAATGGTGAGGTCTCGTAAAGGAAGCGGGAAAAACGTATCCACTTTCCGAGTGAGTTTGGATTATGAGATGCCGCAGGAAATTTTCGTGAGCGTCGTATCAGCGTAGTCATTGTGCATTTTTTACTGGCCTGTGATGGAAAGAAGTCAGGCAAAACAAACGAAAATAGATATTTCAACCAAAACAAGAGAGCTATCATTATATTTCTATCAGCAGTGTGATGTTATATTATTACAACAGTGTATAGCATCTGTTATCCTTTATTATCATGTTACTATCAAATCCATTGTATGGATCACACATGGTTAGCAGATGTTAATGCCAGTGTAGCGAAATGCTTGGCTTCTAGTTCCGACAGTGCAGTAATATCTAACAAGCAATCTAACAATTCCACAACAACTACCCAATACACACAAATCTAAAGGGATGGAATAAGAATATGTACATATAAATATATGGATGAGCAATGACCGAGAGGCATAGGCAAGATGCAATAGATTGTATAAAATACAGTATATACATATGAGATGAGCAATGTAAGATATGTAAACATTAAAGTGGCATTATTTAAAGTGACTATACTGACATTATTAAAGACAATCTACCAACAAAATACAGGATTTCGCGACATTCTTTCTGATTTCTACTTCCGAAAATGTTTGATATTGTGGAAGCTTTTCGGAAATTCTGAGAAACATTTTGCAATGTTTTTTTTCTCACGTTAATTTCATATAAAGCAATAAAAAGTCATATGTGATCAGTTTTATGAAGATTTTAAGCAGAATACATAATACAAAAACAATTAGAAACATTTAAAGTGCTCAAGTTTTCCTGAACAAACAGCTCTTTTTCTGAACAAAGAAAGGGATGGAAGCTCAGAGTTCCAACATAACAAAATGCCGCCATAATCTGTAGGTACTAAAAAAGATCAAACTAGGACAAAAGAAACACCTGGGGTTCAATCTGCAATTAAGACATATATTAAGACATATATCTCAAGTTCATCTTCCATGAAAACAGTTAGAGTCAAAGTGCTTTTTTGAAAACAAACACAGCTCATTTTCTGAACATAATGAGGTGGGGGGGTGACCAAGGGCCAGGCTCATCTAGGCCTATATCTCAATGTAATCATATTATTATTTGACCCTGCTGGTCATCTGTGAACATTTGAACATCTTGGCCATGTTCTGTTACAATCTCCACCCGGCACAGCCAGAAGAGGACTAGCCACCCCTCATAGTCTGGTTCCTCTCTAGGTTTCTTCCTAGGTTCTGGCCTTTCTAGGGAGTTTTTCCTAGCCACCGTGCTACACCTGCATTGCTTGCTGTTTGGTGTTTTAGGCTGGGATTCTGTACAGCACTTTATGGTATCAGCTGATGTAAGAAGGGCTCTTTAAATACATTTGATTGATTGATTGATCCTCCTCCATATCAATTGCTCCACTGCAGAGTTGTTGGTTGTGGTACATGAAGACCAAGGCTCGTAGGTTGTTGTTAGAGGTTGATCGCCTACGGCTGGGCAACACAAGTTTGTAGACACTGTTGCTTCTCTCAGCATCAGCTGAATTTGAGACTGCATCTTTGTAGCGTTTGGTCAGAGTGCTCAGCACAGGAAGTCTCTCTTGAAGACCATTCCAGAAGCTTTCCAAATCCACCACCCCATCTCACTGTGGCTCTCAGTGCTGCTGGTCCTACATTGGTGGTACCTTACTGAAATAAGCATCATTCTGTAGTTATTTGTTTGCTACAATATTCATCTGCAAGTCCTCTCAATAGTGAAAGATCTTTGTCGTCACGGGGCGTCTGCTCTGGAAGATGTGGAGAAGCTGCAGGATGACTTTGCACTTGTCTGCCATGATGTTCAGCTGAATCTGCAGCAACTGAACCAGCTCGTGTAGCAGCTCGTGGTCTTGTAGCATCTCGTGTTCTTGTAGCAGCTCGTGGTCTTGTAGGTCTTGTAGCATCTCGTGGAGTTTCTCTACAGACTGCGGTGCACTTTGGCCACACGTCTGTGAATGGCATGGAAAAAAAGAGGAACATAGGAAATATGAAATGACATCACGGCATAATTACAATGATATGACAATGACTTAAGCAATTGTAGAATGCATGTAGATTTAAATCATACCTGTATTTCCATCTCTATTTATTTAACCTTTATTTAACGAGGATAGTCAGTTTAGAACGAATTCTTATTCACAATGACGGCCTACCAAAAGGCAAAAGGCCTCCTGCGGGGACGGGAGCTGTGATTAAAAATAAAAATAAATTAAATTAAAATATAGGACAAAACACACATCATGACAATAGAGACAACACGACACAAAGAGAGATCTAAGACAACAACACAGCATGGCAGCAACACATGACAACACAGCATGGTAGCAACACATGACAACACAGCATGGCAGCAACACATGACAACACAGCAATGCAGCAACACATGACAACACAGCATGGCAGCAACACATGACAACACAGCATGGCAGCAACACATGACAACACAGCATGGCAGCAACACAGCATGGCTGCAACACATGACAACACAGCATGGACCCATTGTAGAGGCCATACTGCTCTGAGTGGTACTGCACTGCTGAGAATCATGAGTTCCAGCGTGTTGCACATGGATTGGGAGCCATAGTCGCTCTCTTCCGTCCTGCCAGTTTGTTGGCGAGGAAGGTAAGGTATCTTCTTTTGCGTGCCCGTCTGGTAAAACATCTGCGAAAAAACTTAGCATGAATGTGTTCAGCTGATTAAAAGGTTTGTGGAAAGCACTCCCTATCAGATTCATGATGTGAGTCACTTATCCACTCACACATTCCACTCACACACACCTCTCCTCTCCTTCAGCCTTGGGGCTTGCTATCAACACAAGATGCACCTCCCATTCCCACTCACATTCTCTCTCACACAAACCAAATAGATTCAAAGCTGATCAAGGCTTTCAATTTGAGCATCGATTTTTGTTGTCTTCAAAATACTTGATTGTGAATTTTTTCTGAAAGGAAAAAGGGAGATGAAGAACAGAAAACGTAAAAATAGAGTATTGTGGATGATATGCACTTTTAAAACGGTATTACCATTTCTTTTTAAATGCAGAAAGACTGTGCTTTCGTCATACATATTAAGTTAAATACGGCAAAGCTGACAAATTGCACTCAGCGCTTTGAGCAGCGCTCTCCATAGACAGACTTGGGAGAGTAGAGTGCCGACCACCCTAATTGACTGTTGATTGTCGATGTTCTCTTGTGTTCCAGCACAACGTTGCATGGAGTGAAAAACAATTTCCCAACCACTTTCGTATAAAACATTTGGAAAGTGTTTAGTACGGTCTTTTAGCTGTTATTTTTGTTGGAAAATGAGATTGAGTTGGATGATTTTGTGAATGATCGCATTTTTCTCTCATGCCATGTCGTCAAAACTCAACAACGCGAGCCACTATGGGCAATAGGCCACGTGCTTTTATTGAAACAAAAGACAGGCTAGTTCTTTAACACCATATGCTCTAAAATTCATTCACTGTACATCATTCACAACACCGTAGGCTACTTCAAAATAACACTGTACATAACTCAAAGATCTAAGACTTGAAGAATTAGATATGTTTTAATTCACGTTGAGAAATGTGAAAGGAGGGTGAGAACAAATGTAAAATACTGTCATTATGGCTGCATTTACACAGGCAGCCCAAATGAGTTTATTTTTCTCCATTCATTGGTCTTTTTACCAATCACATGACATTTTTTCCCATCAGATCTTGGCTGCCTGTGTAAACTCAGCCTACATTGATTCAGTTTTGGTCTAACTTTATTAAACGAGCACCACTCTTTATTCTTCACAAACATTCTCCGGTGTAGCCTCTTCTCTGGGCAGATGAACGAGTAGAGAAGAGACTGTGCGTAAAGTAGATAATCCCACACAGGCCTGCAGTATGATGTTATATTATTCCAACAATTATTGTACGGCATCTTTTATTCTTGTGATTTATCATCACCATGATACAATACTGACTTTTCACGAATAAAGACAATCTACCAACATCATCCAACTTCAATGAAGAAGAAGATTACAGTTTGTTAGCATTTATTATTTAATTAATGGATACTTAACAACATTCTAAACCAGGGGTTGGAACCAGTTCAGGGAACAGAAAAGAAAACCGGAATTTCAAGGAACAGAACCAGAACTGACAACAAAAGGGATCTATACTGTTCCGGAACAGAACAATATTCTAAATAACACCGGTTCCATCCAGATCATGACATAACAATAGACTTGATGTCAATACAAACCAGCCCTTCTACTGAGTTGAAACATGTATAAAAAATATCCACAACTGAATTCTACTGGAGTCTATGGATTTATTTTGTATTCAATGGAATAGCCCATAGGGCCCATGGACAAATGTTGTGCACTATAGAATAGGGCCCATCGTCAAATGTAGTGCACCACAGAATAGGGCCCAAGGTCAAATGCAGTGCACTACAGAATAGGGCCCATGGTCAAATGTAGTGCACAACAGAGGGAATAGGGCACCATTTGGGACATGCCTTTTGGGACACTCAGCCCCAGTATATACTATATATAGACTCTTCCCCAGTATATACTATATATAGACTCAGCCCCCAGTATATACTATATACAGACTCTGCCCCAGTGTATACTATATACAGACTCAGCCCAGTATACAGGCCTATATAGACTCAGCCCCAGTATACAGGCCTATTTGTGAACTTCCAATACAGTCATAGAAGTAAAAGAAGATGAAGATAGTCCTAAATGGTGCTGCCCATGACCATGTTGTCACAAAAGACACAATTGCAAGGTTAGGTGTGAATTTCAATACCTATAGAGTTGCTTATGATCCTCACTTCACCTTTATTTCACATCACTCTCCTCTCCCTCAACTTCTTTCTCTTCTTGGACAATCACATTGAAAGCACAGGCAGGCTTCCCTCCAATGGATATTCTCTCATGACTTTTTAGACTTCTTAGCTGAGTGAATCCCTCTCCACACTGAGAGCAGTGGTAAGGCTTCTCTCCACTGTGTGATCTCTGATGATTCTTTAGGTCTCCAGCAAAACGAAAATTATTTCCGCACAGTGAGCAGTGGTAAGGTTTCTCCCCTGTATGAATTCTCTGGTGATTTGTAAGGCTTCCTGAATGATTGAAGCTCTTCCCACATGTGGTACAGTGGTAAGGCTTCTCTCCACTATGTACTAGTTCGTGTCTCTTAAGGTTTACTTTCTCACTGAAACTCCTCCCACATTGGGAGCAGAGGAAAGGTTTCTCTCCAGTGTGTACTCTTTGATGATTCTTAAGATTACTTGAGGTACTGAAACTCTTTCCACATTGAGGACAGATGTAACGATCAGGCAGTCTTGATGTATCTGGGTCAACTACACCCCTATTGTCCTCCTCTTCAACTTCTCTCATTTCCATCTCATCAATTGTCTTCTCATCCTTCTCCTCTTTGACAATCACATTGAAAGTAGAGGCAGGCGTCTCTCCAATATGTATTTTCTGATGACTTTTAAGACTTTTTAGTTCAGGGAATCCCTCACCACACTGAGAGCAGTGGTAAGGCTTCTCTCCACAGTGTGCTCTCTGATGATTCTTTAGGTTTCCAGCGAAACCAAAACTATTTCCGCACAGAAAGCAACGGTAAGGCTTCTCCCCTGTATGTATTCTCTGATGTTTCTTAAGATTTCCTGGCTGACTAAAACTCTTCTGACAAAGAGAGCAGTGATAAGGCTTCTCCCCTGTATGTACTCTTTGATGTTCCTTAAGACTTCCAGAACGATTGAAGCTTTTCCCACACTGGGTGCAGTGGTAAGGCTTCTCCCCACTATGCACCTTCTCATGTCCCGTGAGGTTGAATTTTTCCCGGAAACTCTTCCCACATGTGGCACAGTGAAATGGTTTCTCTGGAGTGTGTACTCTTTGATGATTCTTTAGATTACCTGAGGAACGGAAACTCTTCCCACACTGATGGCAGGGGAATCGACCACGAGCAGATAGTCTTGATGTATCTGGGTCAACTACACTACTAGTTTCCTGCTCTTCCTTAACTTCTCTCTTTACCTTCTGAACATCGATATCCTTTTCATCCTCCTCCTCTTTGACAATCACATTGAAAGTACTGGCAGGCTTCTCTCCACTGTGGGATCTCTGATGAGTCTTCAGGTCTCCTGCTCGACTGAAACACTTTCCACATTGAGGACTGGGGTAACTCCCACAACCAGGTAGTATTGATGCTGTGGAACTGGGTTCGTTGACTGAGTCTGGGATTGGGCTCTCTGCTGTAAGAATATGAACAGATATAGGGTAAGAAAGACAGAGGAACAAAGTATTTTAGCTTAATGCAGGATTCAACATTAATTAGGATTAACAGTGTATTGAAAGAAATACTTTTGCAAGGGGCTTGTTGCATTGCACATAGATAATGCCGCCATTGTCAAATTACAATGCATTGCGCAATGGTCGGTAGCCATCTTTTGGGGGCACTCGCTTTCCCTCTTATAAGCCATCAGACTGCTGAGGGTTATACTACAAAGCAGAATCAATGAGTTTGCCAGCTAACTTGCCTAAATATTCTGAATTAACATTTTATTCAACAACCATAAACATATATTTACATTTCTTAATGAACCAGAAAATCAATAGCTATTTTGGGTTGTTCAACTCTCTGAACCAAAGAGGTTGTTAGCCTGAATTTACCTGAGTCAACAGAGTCCCTGTCCTCCTCTCTCTCTTCCTCCTCCCCCTCATTGATTTCTCTCCCCTCTCCCTCCTCCTTGACAATCACATTGAGTTCCACTGTTTGACTGCAGTCCCCCAGCGTCACTGACACCAACTCTGGACCCCGCTGTGAGCTTCTCTGGGCTGGAACACCACAACCGGAACCCGGTTCAAACATGGTAGGCTGGATAGATGTAAAAGAGGAGACCCAACGAGTTCAAGGTGATTTTCACAAACCTATGTCGTGGTATAGCTCCAGAAAACAAAAATGTATCTAAGCTAGCTGACAACACATCCCGTCCAGCAGGAAACCTTTTTCCATAAAATAAATATAGGATTGACGACAACAGTCAGTCAGATAAGGCCATAAGTGAAGAAAAACACTGGCTGTTGAGTACAAGCATATTCAGTTCAAATTCATTACTAATATATGATACACTCAGTGATTGAAATTAACACCCCATCCTCAGGAGCCTATTCAAACATTCGCCTATAGGCTATTAGGCAAGACAAGCATTTTCTTGTGTTAGAATTAGGGGCAATTCCAAGGTAACAGAGTGATGTAGACACAGAGTTGTCACTTTAAAATGTATGAAAAACCAATGAATGCAAAGTTAAACAAACCATACAACTCCATGGAGCACAAGGACTATTTTGAACAATTTCCAACAGAAAATTCTACAAAGTTTGGGAACAACGACAGCACCAAACAGCAAAAACGGTCAATCTGCACTGTTTTCGTATAATTTTCAGTGGAAATTGTTAAAAGTAGTTTAGAATTGTTTTTTTGTGTGTGTATTTTACCTCCTTTTCCTCGCCAATTTCGAGATATCCAATTGCGATTCAATTACGAAAAAAGAGACGCTCCTGTGGGTGTAAACTCATTGGACTTGGAAACTAGAAGTGTTCCTGGGTAGAATGGACACTGCAGCACAACGTACATAATTGTGTAAGGTGCAATAAATTATAGGAGTACACACATTGTTGACCATTTAGACTTGAAAAAATGTACAAATAAATAATATTTTATATAAATATTTTAATTATTCTTTGTATGATAACTAGTATAAAATATATTGATAATTGTGGACAATAATTAATAGGACTACACACAGAACACATTGTTGACCCTTTAGTCTGGAAAAAATAAACAAATAAACAAAGAAATCACATAATATCTTATAGAAATACTTTTATTTACAATATATACACAGAGAGGAAGAGGAAGAGAGAGGACCAACTCGGCTGCAAATCTGTCTCCCTCCAGCAGGTGGCGTTTTCTCGTTTTGCCCACCAAGCAGAGAGTTTTGTATGGAGGTCAATGAGAGTGTCAATTTTGGTAAACAAAAAAAGTCATGGCTTATTTTCTACACAAGGTTTACTTGATCGAAAAGAAGTTGCGTCATCCTTAAGTGGTTACGAGTGTACTGATATAAGTAGGACACGTGACATGCGTGACACACAACTTTTAGAAAAAACATTGTCTCGAGATGGCCATGCATGTTCACGGCATGACGCTAGGGCTCTCCAGAGGGTGGTGTGGTCTGCACAACGCATCATCGTGGGGGCAAACTACCAGCCCTCCAGGACACCTCCCACACCCGATGTCACAGGAAGGCCAAAAAGATAATCAAGGACAACAACCACCCAAGCCACTGCCTGTTCACCCCGCTACCATCCAGAAGGCGAGGTCAGTACAGGTGCATCAAAGTTGGGACCGAGAGACTAAAAAATTGCTTTTATCTCAAGGCCATCAGTCTATTAAACATCACTAACACAGAGAGGCTGCTACCTACATACAGACTTTACCATATCTTTATATGCATATATTCTAATTCCATTTCTTTACTTAGATTTTAGATTTGTGTGTATTGGGTAGTTGTTATGGAATTGTTAGATTACTTGTTAGATATTACTGGAATGGCGGAACTGCAAGCACAAGCATTTCGCTACACTTGCATTAACATTTGCTAACCATGTGTATGTGACCAATAACATTTGATTTGATCCATCTCGCTCCGTTGAATACAGGCGGTTGGCGTCAACAACCCTCATCAAATATTCAAAAAAGGATTACAATAATGAGATGTATCAACCAATTCAAAGAAAGGATAGGGGGAAGCTAGACAGCCCACCGTGCAGCTTTGTGGACAACTACTCCCATTATTAGGGCGGAAAGACATGCATCTTGTCAGTATATCCATGACGGGACTCTTATTCTGAAGGATTCCAAAAGATCCTTGACCCGGAAGTACTTCCTTATTCTTGCCTGTTTCACAACTGCATTTTATTATTTTGATGGAATTTTGTTTCTTATGTCGCTACAAGTTATGTCGATATTCCTTCTTAATTTGCTTGAAAAAGTGTTACACCTTGATCACACCGACAGTATCATTGTATTTTGGTACACCAGAAGTACATTCATTCATTTCCATAGGGACACTGTTCTTGCTTTACAGCACAGGTGTCAAACTCATTCCACGGAGGGCCGAGTGTCTGCGGGTTTTCGCTCCTCCCTTGTACTTGATTGATGAATTAACATCACTAATTAGTTAGGAACTCCCCACACCTGGTTGTCTAGGGCTTAATTGAAAGGAAAACCCAAAAACCTGCAGACACTAGGCCCTCCATGGAATGAGTTTGACACCCCTGCTTTACAGCATTGCTTTGCATAGGCAGTGCATTCGTTGAATTGATATACATAAAAGTGTATGCCTGGACGGCTTGGCAGAAATGGTAGCTGAAGGCTGAACTGTTGCTGCGCACCATTTTGCGCAATATCACTGTAGGTGTGTTCGAAGCATTGGGATTCGACGTTTGCATAAACTGGTAGCTGGTGTTGTGCCGAAAATGTCCCCCCTGCCAGAACCCCCCCCTTCGCGTGAACGCGGACGCACTCAATTCTTCATTGCTGCGATTTGCTTCCTTGTTGAGATTTCTGATCACGTTTACTCCCTCTCTGTTTAATATAACACACATACAATAATTATTAATTCCGGTTGCATATCCTGACGCGAAGTTTGTTCTATATAAAGTATTTTGGTGGCTCATGTTGACCAGTAGTGTTTGCCACTGGAAGTATTTGACTCTAGACACAAAATTAAGGAAATTAGAAGGGGGGGTTTCGGCAAGGCTAATTTCTTTTCGGCAGGCAAGAAAATGTAAAATTGCGTGCGTGCGCGTGCGTTCACGCATTAGGGGGGGCTGAATTCTGGCAGGGGGGTGATTTTCGGCACAACACCTGTAAACGTTAGTTTAGCAACGGTTAGTCCTGCTAGTTATGCTAGCTGGTTACCTAAATAGCTAAACCAAACATCTGTTTTATTTAACTAGGCAAATCAGTTAACAAATTCTTATCTGCAATGACGGCCTACCAAAAGGCCTGTGGCTAAACAATGAGCAGCCGGTTAGCTAATTCCTCGCAACAGTCATTTTACGCACGATGACACGACAGCTGGCTAACTATGAAATAAAAGTTACACTTCAACCGTGACCCTAAAATAAAGTTAGCATGTTAGTTAGCTAGCTACACAAACGGGTTGGACGGGAGATGTGTTGCTAGCTAGCTAACGGCTGGCTAGCTAGGATAACAACAAAGCCAGGCCGCGGCAATAACTTCCGTTTCATCATTGAATGCGTTGGTTTACAGACCGTGCTACAAGCATCATTAAAACAAATAATAATAATTAGCAATAGGTTACCTGGAACTGATTTCCTGTAGCTAATTGTTTGGCTGAAAATAACTTTAGGAAATGGTGAGGTCTCGTAAAGGAAGCGGGGAAAAACGTATCCACTTTCCCGAGTGAGTTTGGTCTGGATTATGAGATGCTGCAGGAAATGTTCGTGAGTGTCGTATCAGCGTAGTCATTGTGCATGTTTTACCGGCCTTTGTTTTGCCTGACTTCTTTCCGTCAAACGAAAATAGATTTCTCAACCAAAACAAGACAGCTATCATTACATTATATTTCTATCAGCAGTGTGATGTTATATTATTACAACAGTGTATAGCATCTGTTATCCTTTATCATCATGTTACTATCAAATCCATTGTATGGGTCACACGTGGTTAGCAGATGTTAATGCCAGTGTAGCGAAATGCTTGGCTTCTAGTTCCGACAGTGCAGTAATATCTAACAAGTCATCTAACAATTCCACAAATCTAAAGGGATGGAATAAGAATATTTACATATAAATATATGGATGACCGAGAGGCATAGGCAAGATGCAATAGATAGTATAAAATACAGTATATACATATATGAGATGAGTAATGTAAGATATGTAAACATTAAAGTGGCATTATTTGAAGTATTTAAAGTGACTATACTGACATCAATAAAGACAATCTACCAACATAATACAGGATTTCGCGACATTCTTTTTGATACATTTTGTGATATTTTTTTCTCACGTTAATTTCATATAAAGCAATAAAAAGTCATATGTGATCAGTTTTGAAGATTTTAAGCAGAATACATAATACAAAAACAATTAGAAACATTTAAAGTACTCAAACTTTCCTGAACAAACAGCTCTTTTTCTGAACAAAGAAAGGGGTGGAAGCTCAGAGTTCCAACATAACAAAATGCCGCCATAATGTGTAGGTACTAAACAATATTAAACTAGGACAAAAGAAACACCTGGGGTCGAATCTGCAATTAAGACATATTATATCTCAAGTTCATCTTCCATGAAAACAGTTAGAGACAAAGTGCTTTTTTGAAAACAAACACAGCTCATTTTCTGAACATCATGAGAGGTAGGGGGGGGGGGGGGGGTGACTAAGTGCCAGGCTCATCTAGGCCTATATCTCAATGTAATCATATTATTATTTGACCCTGCTGGTCATCTATGAACATTTGAACATCTTGGCCATGTTCTGTTATAATCTCCATCCGGCACAGCCAGAAGAGGACAGGCCACCCCTCATAGCCTGGTTCCTCTCTAGGTTTCTTCCTATGTTCTGGCCTTTCTAGGGAGTTTATCCTAGCCACCATGCTTCTACACCTGCATTGCTTGCTGTTTGGGGTTTTAGGCTGGGATTCTGTACAGCACTTTGTGGTATCAGCTGATGTAAGAAGGGCTCTTTAAATACATTTGATTGATTGATTGATCCTCCTCCATATCAATTGCTCCACTGCGGAGTCGTTGGTTGTGGTACATGAAGACCAAGGCTCGTAGGTTGTTGTTAGAGGTTGATCGCCTACGGCTGGGCAACACAAGCTTGTAGACACTGTTGCTTCGCTCAGCATCAGCCAAGTTTGAGACTGCATGTTTGTAGCGTTTGGCCAGGGTGCTCAGCACAGGAAGTCTCTCTTGAAGGCCATCCCAGAAGATATCCAAATTGACAACCCCATCTCACTGTGGCTCTCAGTGCTGCTGGCCCTACATTGGTCAAGAAGGCATCTAGTTCATCTCGTGGTACCTTACTGAAGCCTGGAAGAGCCTTGTAGCTGGACACTCTCAACCATAAACACAATGTGACGTTGATCAAACACCCTAACTTCTTGGAGGACCTCCATGGCAGGCTGTCCATCTCACATGTACTTTGTACGTTTTTCCCCTCTGCATTGCTGTATGCCTCTTCAACAGTGCTCAACATATTTTGTTTTCACAGCAAAGGGCAAGTTGTCAACTGGGTTAAAGTAGTGCAAACAAGCCTCATTCTGTAGTTATTTGTTTGCTACAATATTCATCTGCAAGTCCTCTAAATAGTGAAAGATCTTTGTCGTCACGGGGCGTCTGCTCTGGAAGATGTGGAGAAGCTGCAGGATGACTTTGCACTTGTCTGCCATGATGTTCAGCTGAATCTGCAGCAACTGAACCAGCTCGTGGTCTTGTAGCATCTCGTGGTCTTGTAGCATCTCGTGGTCTTGTAGCAGCTCGTGGTCTTGTAGCAGCTCGTGGTCTTGTAGCATCTCGTGGTCTTGTAGCATCTCGTGGTCTTGTAGCAGCTCGTGGTCTTGTAGCAGCTCGTGGTCTTGTAGCAGCTCGTGGTCTTGTAGCATCTCGTGGAGATTCTCTACAGACTGCGGTGCACTTTGGCCCCACGTCTGTGAATGACACAGAATAAAAAAAGAGGAACATAGGAAATATGAAATGACATCACGGCATAATTACAATGATATGACAATGACTTAAGCAATTGTAGAATGCATGTAGATTTAAATCATACCTGTATTTCAATCTGTATTTATTTAACGAGGCAAGTCAGTTTAGAACGAATTCTTATTTACAATGACGGCCTACCAAAAGGCAAAAGGCCTCCTGCGGGGACGGGAGCTGTGATTAAAAATAAAAATAAATTAAATTAAAATATAGGACAAAACACACATCATGACAATAGAGACAACACTACACAAAGAGAGATCTAAGACAACAACACAGCGTGGCAGCAACACATGACAACACAGCATGGCAGCAACACATGACAACACAGCATGGCAGCAACACATGACAACACAGCAATGCAGCAACACCTGACAACACAGCATGGCAGCAACACATGACAACACAGCAATGCAGCAACACATGACAACACAGCAATGCAGCAACACATGACAACACAGCATGGCAGCAACACATGACAACACAGCATGGCAGCAACACAGCAATGCAGCAACACATGACAACACAGCATGGCAGCACAGCATGGCAGCAACACATGACAACACAGCATGGCAGCAACACATGACAACACAGTATGGCAGGAACACAGCATGGCT
>NW_026601457.1:30353-50347 GCF_029448725.1 Salvelinus fontinalis
GATTGATCAGCTTTGAATCTATTTGTTTTGTTTGAAAGAGAATGTGAGTGTGAATGGGAGGTGCACCTTGTGTTGATAGCAAGCCCCAAGGCTGATGGAGAGGAGAGGTGTGTGTGAGTGGAATGTGAGAGTGGATAAGTGGCTCACATCATGAATCTGCTAGGGAGTGCTTTCCACAAACCTTTTAATCAGCTGAACACATTCATGCTAAGTTTTTTCGCAGATGTTTTACCAGACAGGGGCACACAAAAGAAGATACCTTACCTTCCTCGCCAACAAACTGGCAGGGCGGAAGAGAGCGATTATGGCTCCCAATCCATGTGCAACAAGCTGGAACTCATGGTTCTCATCAGTGCAGTACCACTCAGAGCAGTATGGCCTCTACAATGGGTCTATGCTGTGTTGTCATGTGTTGCAGCCATGCTGTGTTCCTGCCATACTGTGTTGTCATGTGTTGCTGCCATGCTGTGTTGTCATGTGTTGCTGCCATGCTGTGCTGCCATGCTGTGTTGTCATGTGTTGCTGCATTGCTGTGTTGTCATGTGTTGCTGCCATGCTGTGTTGTCAGGTGTTGCTGCATTGCTGTGTTGTCATGTGTTGCTGCCATGCTGTGTTGTTATGTGTTGCTGCCATGCTGTGTTGTCATGTGTTGCTGCCATGCTGTGTTGTCATGTGTTGCTGCCACGCTGTGTTGTTGTCTTAGATCTCTCTTTGTGTAGTGTTGTCTCTATTGTCATGATGTGTGTTTTGTCCTATATTTTTATTTAATTTATTTTTATTTTTAATCACAGCTCCCGTCCCCGCAGGAGGCCTTTTGGTAGGCCGTCATTGTGAATAAGAATTCGTTCTAAACTGACTTCCCTCGTTAAATAAAGGTTAAATAAATAGAGATGGAAATACAGGTATGATTTAAATCTACATGCATTCTACAATTGCTTAAGTCATTGTCATATCATTGTAATTATGCCGTGATGTCATTTCATATTTCCTATGTTCCTCTTTTTTTATTCCATGTCATTCACAGACGTGTGGCCAAAGTCCACCGCAGTCTGTAGAGAAACTCCACGAGATGCTACAAGACCACGAGCTGCTACAAGACCACGAGCTGCTACAAGACCACGAGCTGCTACAAGACCACGAGCTGCTACAAGACCACGAGATGCTACAAGACCACGAGATGCTACAAGACCACGAGCTGCTACAAGACCACGAGCTGCTACAAGACCACGAGCTGCTACAAGACCACGAGCTGCTACAAGACCACGAGATGCTACAAGACCACGAGATGCTACAAGACCACGAGATGCTACAAGACCACGAGCTGCTACAAGACCACGAGATGCTACAAGACCACGAGATGCTACAAGACCACGAGATGCTACAAGACCACGAGCTGGTTCAGTTGCTGCAGATTCAGCTGAACATCATGGCAGACAAGTGCAAAGTCATCCTGCAGCTTCTCCACATCTTCCAGAGCAGACGCCCCGTGACGACAAAGATCTTTCACTATTGAGAGGACTTGAAGATGAATATTGTAGCAAACAAATAACTACAGAATGATGCTTATTTCAGTAAGGTACCACCAATGTAGGACCAGCAGCACTGAGAGCCACAGTGAGATGGGGTGGTGGATTTGGATATCTTCTGGAATGGTCTTCGAGAGACTTCCTGTGCTGAGCACTCTGACCAAACGCTACAAACATGCAGTCTCAAACTTGGCTGATGCTGAGCGAAGCAACAGTGTCTACAAACTTGTGTTGCCCAGCCGTAGGCGATCAACCTCTAGCAACAACCTACGTGCCTTGGTCTTCATGTACCACAACCAACGACTCTGCAGTGGAGCAATTGATATGGAGGAGGATCAATCAATCAATCAAATGTATTTAAAGAGCCCTTCTTACATCAGCTGATACCATAAAGTGCTGTACAGAATCCCAGCCTAAAACACCAAACAGCAAGCAATGCAGGTGTAGCACGGTGGCTAGGAAAAACTCCCTAGAAAGGCCAGAACCTAGGAAGAAACCTAGAGAGGAACCAGACTATGAGGGGTGGCTAGTCCTCTTCTGGCTGTGCCGGGTGGAGATTGTAACAGAACATGGCCAAGATGTTCAAATGTTCACAGATAACTAGCAGGGTCAAATAATAATATGATTACATTGAGATACAGGCCTAGATGAGCCTGGCCCTTGGTCACCCCCCCCACCTCATTATGTTCAGAAAATGAGCTGTGTTTGTTTTCAAAAAAGCACTTTGACTCAAACTGTTTTCATGGAAGATGAACTTGAGATATATGTCTTAATATATGTCTTAATTGCAGATTGAACCCCAGGTGTTTCTTTTGTCCTAGTTTCATATGTTTTAGTACCTACAGATTATGGGGGCATTTTGTTATGTTGGAACTCTGAGCTTCCATCCCATTTTTTGTTCAGAAAAAGAGCTGTTTGTTCAGGAAAGTTTGAGTACTTTAAATGTTTCTAATTGTTTTTGTATTATGCATTCTGCTTAAAATCTTCATAAAACTGATCACATATGACTTTTTATTGCTTTATATGAAATTAACGTGAGAAAAAAAACATTGCAAAATGTTTCTCAGAATTTCCGAAAAGCTTCCACAATATCAAACATTTTCGGAAGTAGACATCAGAAAGAATGTCGCGAAATCCTGTATTATGTTGGTAGATTGTCTTTATTGATGTCAGTATAGTCACTTTAAATAATGCCACTTTAATGTTTACATATCTTACATTGCTCATCTCATATGTATATACTGTATTTTATACAATCTATTGCATCTTGCCTATGCCTCCCGGTCATCGTTCATCCATATATTTATATGTACATATTCTTATTCCATCCCTTTAGATTTGTGTGTATTGGGTAGTTGTTGTGGAATTGTTAGATTGCTTGTTAGATATTACTGCACTGTCGGAACTAGAAGCCAAGCATTTCGCTACACTGGCATTAACATCTGCTAACCATGTGTGACCCATACAATGGATTTGATAGTAACATGATAATAAAGGATAACAGATGCTATACACTGTTGTAATAATATAACATCACACTGCTGATATAAATATAATGATAGCTCTCTTGTTTTGGTTGAAATATCTATTTTCGTTTGTTTTGCCTGACTTCTTTCCATCACAGGCCAGTAAAACATGCACAATGACTACGCTGATACGACGCTCACGAAAATTTCCTGCAGCATCTCATAATCCAAACTCACTCGGAAAGTGGATACGTTTTTCCCGCTTCCTTTACGAGACCTCACCATTTCCTAAAGTTATTTTCAGCCAAACAATTAGCTACAGGAAATCAGTTCCAGGTAACCTATTGTTAATTATTATTATTTGTTTTAATGATGCTTGTAGCACGGTCTGTAAACCAACGCATTCAATGATGAAACGGAAGTTATTGCCGCGGCCTGGCTTTGTTGTTATCCTAGCTAGCTAGCCGTTAGCTAGCTAGCAACACATCTCCCGTCCAACCCGTTTGTGTAGCTAGCTAGCTAACATGCTAACTTTATTTCAGGGTCCACGGTTGAAGTGTAACTTTTATTTCATAGGTAGCCAGCTGTCGTGTCATCGTGCGTAAAATGACTGTTGCGAGGAATTAGCTAACCGGCTGCTCCTTGTTTAGCCACAGGCCTTTTGGTAGGCCGTCATTGCAGATAAGAATTTGTTAACTGATTTGCCTAGTTAAATAAATAAAACAGAGATGTTTGGTTTAGCTATTTAGGTAACCAGCTAGCAAAATTAGCAGGACTAACCGTTGCTAAACTAACGTTAACAGGTGTTGTGCCGAAAATCACCCCCCTGACAGAATTCAGCCCCCCCCCCCCCCTAATGCGTGAACGTGCACGCACGCAATTCTACATTTTCTTGCCTGCCGAAAAGAAAATAGCCTCGCTGAACCCCCCCCCCCCCCCCCCTTATAATTTCCTTAATTTTCTGTCTAGAGTCAAATACTTCCAGTGGCAAACACTACTGGTCAACATGAGCCACCAAAATACTTTATATAGAACAAACTTCGCGTCAGGATATGCAACCGAAATTAATAATTATTGTATGTGTGTTATATTAAACAGAGAGGGAGTAAACGTGATCAGAAATCTCAACAAGGAAGCAAATCGCAGCAATGAAGATTTGAGTGCGTGCGCGTTCACGCGAAGGGGGGGATTCTGGCAGGGGGGAGATTTTCGGCACAACACCAGCTACCAGTTTATGCAAACGTCGAATCCCAATGCTTCGAACACACCTACAGTAATCCAGGAATACACTTTTATATTTACTTTCGATCGATTCAAAGAATGCACTGGCTATGCAAAGCAATGCTGTAAAGCAAGCACATTGTCCCATTGGAAATGAATGAATGTACTTCTGGTTGTACCAAAATACAATAATGCTGTCGGTGTGATCAAGGCGTAACGCTTTTTCAAGCAAATTAAGAAGGAATATCGACATAACTTGTAGCGACATCAGAAGCAAAATTCCATCAAAATAATAAAATACAGTTGTGAAACAGGCAAGAATAAGGAAGTACTTCCGGGTCAAGGATCTTTTGGAATCCTTCAGAATAAGAGTTCCGTCATAGATATATGGATATACTGACAAGATGCATGTCTCTCCGCCCTAATAATGGGAGTAGTTGTCCACAAAGCTGCCCGGTGGGCTGTCTAGCTCCCGCCTATCCTTTCTTTGAATTGGTTGATACATCTCATTATTGTAATCATTTTTTGAATATTTGATGAGGGTTGTTGACGCCAACCGCCTGTATTCAACGGAGCGAGATGGATCAAATCAAATGTTATTGGTCACATGCACATGGTTAGCAAATGTTAATGCAAGTGTAGCGAAATGCTTGTGCTTGCAGTTCCGACAGTGCAGTAATATCTAACAAGTAATCTAACAATTAATCCATAACAACTACCCAATACACACACATCTAAAATCTAAGTAAAGGAATGGAATAAGAATACACATGTTCAAAATAGTCCTTGTGCTCCATGGAGTTGTATGGTTTGTTTAACTTTATTCATTGGTTTTTCATACATTTTAAAGTGACAACTCTGTGTCTACATCACTCTGTTACCTTGGAATTGCCCCTAATTCTAACACAAGAAAATGCTTGTGTTTCTTATAGCCTATAGGCGAATGTTTGAATAGGCTCCTGAGGATGGGGTGGTAATTTCAATCACTGAGTGTATCATATATTAGTAATGAATTTGAACTGAATGTTTGTACTCAACAGCCAGTGTTTTTCTTCACTTATGGCCTTATCTGACTGACTGTTGTCGTCAATCCTATATTTATTTTATGGAAAAGGGTTTCCTGCTGGACGGGATGTGTGGTCAGCTAGCTTAGATACATTTTTGCTGTCTTTTCTGGAGCTATACCACGACATAGGTTTGTGAAAATCACCTTGAACTCTTTGGGTCTCCTCTTTTAGATTTATCCAGCCTACCATGTCTGAACCAGGTTCTGGTTGTGGTGTTCCAGCCCAGAGAAGCTCACAGCGGGGTCCAGAGTTGCTGTCAGTGAAGCTGGGGGACTGCAGTCAAACAGTGGAACTCAATGTGATTGTCAAAGAGGAGGAGGAGGAGAGAGAAATCAATGAGGGGGAGCGAGAGGAGGACAAGGACTCTGTTGACTCAGGTAAATTCAGGCTAAAATCCTCTTTGGTTCAGAGAGTTGAACAACCCAAAATAGCTATTGATTTTCTGGTTCATTAAGAAATGTAAACTTAGATATGTTTTTGGTTGTTAACTTCTTGAGAATACAGGGGGTGCTGTTTCACATTAGCATAATTGCCTCTACAGACTAAACTGCCTCTTATTCAATTATTGCTGTTACTATATGCATATAACCATATAGCATTGGATAGAAAACAAGCTATGGTTTCTAAAACCGTTCCAATTGAGTCTCTGAGTCAAACACAGGTCATTTCACAGCACTTTCCCTGAGCCAGAAAAAGATTGCAAGATGTGTATGCTCGCTTCAAAGCTCTGCCTATATATGGTCACGCGACCTATGACCCGAATGACACTTCCTTCTTCTTCCTCTGGGTGTCTGGAAGACGTCAGAGGAGAAAGTTTTTGTTTATCTTGTACTGACGTGAAATAAGATCTATTTCTTTAGCGTGACCGACAACTTCCGGTTTCTGAGATGCGCGTTTTCAGAGGTGGCATTGTCTTTTGTTATGCTGACGTTACGGATGAAAACTATCTCCGTGTCGAAGTTTGTTTGATACATGTGACCATATCACCGTAATGTATGTTTTTTCAATATAGTTTAATCAGATTATTAGAATTTTTTCGGGAGTTTTGCCGTGTTCCATTCTTTGAGTTTTTTAACTTTGGACATGGACCGTGCCAGTCGACCAGTACCCAGGCTAAATGAAGAGGGGAAGTTGCCATTGTGAATGGATTGAACGACTCATCAGGACTAAGGACACCTTGATCAACATTCTGATGAAAGACCAGCAATAGTAAGACCCAATTTACGATGTTATTTCATATATCTGTCGTGCATGTGAACTGGTCGCGCGCGTCCAGCTGGTTTTGGCTGGCCTGGTTATGCTAATTAGCTAGTTATGCTAATTTCGCTATAAAACATTTAAAAAATCTGAAATATTGTTTGGATTCACCAGATGTTGGGCTTTCAATGTCTGTACGCTGTGTATTTTTTCTGAAATGTTTTAAGACAAGTAATTAGTTATATAACGTTGGTCTCTGTAATTGTTCTAGCTGCATCAGCACTATATCAGATTGCAGCTGCAATGTAGAACTGTGATTTATACCTGAAAAATGCACATTTAAAAAAAAAAAACTATGCTATACCATAAATATGTTATCAGACTGTCATCTTAAGAATTTTTTTGTTGGTTAGTGGCTATCAATATCTTAGTTTAGCCGAATTGGTGATAGCACCTGATGGAGTAAGAAACTGTTGGAGTAAGAAAATGGTGTCATTTTGCTAACGTGTTTAGCTAATAGATTTACATATTGTGTCTTCCCTGTTAAACATTTAAAAAATCTGAAATGGTGGTTTTATTCACAAGATCTGTGTCTTTCATTGGGTGTCTTGGACTTGTGATTTAATGATATTTAGATGCTACTATTTAATTGTGACGCTATGCTAGCGATGCTAATCAGTGTGGGGGGTGTGGGGGGTGCTCCCGGATCCGGGTTAGGTACTCTGTAGAGGTTAAGTCAATTAGACCATGCCAATTTCAAGTTAATCTTTCAAACAATATATATATTTCTGAATATTTAGGCAAGCTAGCTGGCTAACTCATTGATTCTGCTTTGTATTATACCCCTCGGGCCTCTGTATGTGTAAGAGGGAAGGCGAGTGTCCACTGACCATTTGGCAATGCATTGTAATTTCACAATGACATTATCTATGTGTGATGCTATGCAACAAGCCCCTTGCAAAGTATTTATCTCAATACTCTGTCTCAATACTCTAATCCAAATTAATGTTGAATCCTGCGTTGGTAAGCTTAAAGCCTTTGTTTCTTTGCCAGTTTCTGACCATATATATGTTCATATTCTTACAGGGGAGATCCCCAACCCAGACACCGTCAACAAGTCCAGTTCCACAGCATCAAGACTACCTGGGCATGGGAGTTACTCGTGTCCTCAATGTGAGAAGAGTTTCAGTTCCTCAACTATTCTAAAGAATCATCAAAGAGTTCACACTGGAGAAAAACCTTTTCACTGCTCTGCATGTGAGAAGAGTTTCAGTGAGAAAGTAAACCTTAAGAGACACGAGAGAGTACATAGTGGAGAGAAGCCTTACCACTGCACCCAATGTGGGAAGAGCTTCAATCATTCTGGAAGCCTTAAGGAACATCAAAGAGTACATACAGGGGAGAAACCTTACCACTGCACTCTTTGCAGGAAGTATTTCAGTCAGCCAGGAAGCCTTAAGAAACATCAGAGAATTCATACAGGGGAGAAACCTTACCACTGCTCACAGTGTGGAAAGAATTTTCGTTTCGCAGGAGACCTAAAGAGTCATCAGAGATCACACAGTGGAGAGAAGCCGTACCACTGTTCTCAGTGTGGGGAGGGATTCACTCAGCTCAGGCGTCTTAAAAGTCATCAGAGGATACACATTGGAGGGAAGCCTGTCTGTGCTATAAAGGTGATTGTCAAAGAGGAGGAGGTTGAGAGGGAAATCAAAGAGGAGGAAAAGCGAGAAGTTGAAGAGGACAATAGTGGTATAGTTGACCCAGATACATCACCATTACCTGGTTGTAGTCTTTACCCCTGCCATCAATGTGGAAAGAGTTTCCGTTCCTCAAGTAATCTACAGAATCATCAAAAAGTACACACAGGAGAAAAGCCTTACCACTGCTCTGAGTGTGGGGAGGGATTCACTCAGCTACTACGTCTTAAAAGCCATCAGAGAATACACAATGGAGGGAAGCCTGTCTGTGCTTTAAATGTGATTGTCAAAGAGGAGGGGAGTGAGAGGGAAATCAAAGAGGAGGAAAAGCGAGAAGTTGAGGAAGAGGAGGACAATAGTAGTGTAGGTGACCCAGATACATCAAGACTATCTGGTCGTGGTCGTTACCCATGCCATCAATGTGGCAAGAGTTTCCGTTCCTCAAGTAATCTAAAGAATCATCAAAGAGTACACACTGGAGAGAAGCCTTATCACTGCTCACAATGTGGGAGGGGTTTCAGTGAGAAGGTAAACCTTAAGCGACATGGCAAAGTACATAGTGGAAAGAAGCCTTACCACTGCACCCAATGTGAGAAGAGCTTTAATTATTCAGGAAGCCTTAAGGAACACCAGAGAACACATACAGGGGAGAAGCCTTACCACTGCTCTCTTTGCGATAAGAGTTTCAGTCAGCCAGGAAACCTTAAGAAACATCAGAGAATACATACAGGGGAAAAGCCTTACCACTGCTCTCTTTGCGGTAAGAGTTTCAGTCAGCCAGGAAACCTTAAGAAACACCAGAGAGTACATACAGGCGAGAAGCTTTACCACTGCTCTCATTGTGGGGGGGGTTTCACTCAGCTAAGAAGTCTTAAAAGTCATGAGAAAATACATATTGGAGGGGAGCCTGCCTGTGCTTTCAATGTGATTGTCAAGGAAGAGGAGGAGGAGGAGGAGGGAGAAAAGAAAGAAGTTGGGGGAGAGGAGAATGACGTGAAATAAAGGTGAAGTGAGGATACATAAGCAACTCTACAGGTATTGAAATTCACACCTATCCTTGCAATTGCATCTTCTGTGACAGCATGGTCATGGGCAGCACCATTTGAGTTTTAAATCAGTAAGGGCTTTCCTGCACAACTGTAAAATCCGACTGTAGCCTTGTCACAGCCAGGTCAGCAGTCGGGGTAATTCCGTAACGTAATAGTATCATCCGTATTTAGATGAGATCGAGACAAGATCATTAACAACTATAGTGGTTGCTGTAATAGTGCTATGCCCAGGCCTAAAGCCTGATTGGTTTACATTAACAATACATGTCTCATTGTAAACCAGGTTGCCTGTCCGGGCCTAAGCCTGTGTTCCTGGCCTTGACCCAAGCATCATTTATTTTATGAATTACTTCTGAACAGGATACCACCACCTAATGTACTGCAGTGTGAATAGACTGAACAAGATACCACCCCCTAATGTGCTGCAGTGTGTACAGTCTGAACAGGATACCACCACCTAATGTGCTGCAGTGTGTACAGTCTGAACAGGATACCACCACCTAATGTGCTGCAGTGTGTACAGTCTGAACAGGATACCACCACCTAATGTGCTGCAGTGTGTACAGACTGAACAGGATACCACCTAATGTGCTGCAGTGTGTACAGTCTGAACAGGATACCACCACCTAATGTGCTGCACTGTGTACAGACTGAACAGGATACCACCACCTAATGTACTGCAGTGTGAATAGTCTGAACAGGATACCACCTAATGTGCTGCAGTGTGTACAGTCTGAACAGGATACCACCTAATGTGCTGCAGTGTGTACAGTCTGAACAGGATACCACCTAATGTGCTGCAGTGTGTACAGTCTGAACAGGATACCACCACCTAATGTGCTGCAGTGTGTACAGACTGAACAGGATACCACCTAATGTACTGCAGTGTGTACAGTCTGAACAGGATACCACCTAATGTACTGCAGTGTGTACAGTCTGAACAGGATACCACCACCTAATGTACTGCAGTGTGTACAGTCTGAACAGGATACCACCTAATGTACTGCAGTGTGTACAGACTGAAGAGGTACAAAGCCAAAGTTGGTGATTTACTGCTACCTGCAGTTATGGAATGTTAGCTCAGGACTATAATTCATTGGTTGACTCCTCCTCCTGACCTCCTCCCGACCTGGATGGAATTATACGACCTGGATATAGTGCACTACATTTGACCATGATTTTGTAATGAGATGTTTGACGAGCAGGTGTCCACATACACTACATCGGTTACCACAACATTGGTTACAAAAATATCTTCCTTTATCTTTTTTTATAATTTTCACATATGTTGATTTTGGGGTGGTGCTGGAGATGATGAATATGTAGTAGAATGTTTTTTGAAATGTCCCTTTAAAGGTACTTATGCTCATGTACACGACTAACATTTAAATGTAAAACAGTTCACAGTAGCATAATCTATATTTGACTTGAGCTGAATACTGGGGCTGAGTCTGTATGTAGTATATACAGTGGGGCAAAAAAGTATTTAGTCAGCCACCAATTGTGCAAGTTCTCCCACTTAAAAAGATGAGGCCTGTAATTTTCATCATAGGTACACTTCAACTATGACAGACAAAATGAGAAAAAAAATCCAGAAAATCACATTGTAGGATTTTTTATGAATTTATTTGCAAATTATGGTGGAAGATAAGTATTTGGTCACCTACAAACAAGCAAGATTTCTGGCTCTCACAGACCTGTAACTTCTTCTTTAAGAGGCTCCTCTGTCCTCCACTCGTTACCTATATTAATGGCACCTGTTTGAACTTGTTATCAGTATAAAAGACACCTGTCCACAACCTCAAACAGTCACACTCCAAACTCCACTATGGCCAAGACCAAAGAGCTGTCAAAGGACACCAGAAACAAAATTGTAGACCTGCACCAGGCTGGGAAGACTGAATCTGGGTAAGCAGCTTGGTTTGAAGAAATCAACTGTGGGAGCAATTATTAGGAAATGGAAGACATACTGATAATCTCCCTCGATCTGGGGCTCCACGCAAGATCTCACCCCGTGGGGTCAAAATGATCACAAGAACGGTGAGCAAAAATCCCAGAACCACACGGGGGGATCTAGTGAATGACCTGCAGAGAGCTGGGACCAAAGTAACAAAGCCTACCATCAGTAACACACTACGCCGCCAGGGACTCAAATCCTGCAGTGCCAGACGTGTCCCCCTGCTTAAACCAGTACATGTCCAAGCCCGTCTGAAGTTTGCTAGAGAGCATTTGGATGATCCAGAAGAAGATTGGGAGAATGTCATATGGTCAGATGAAACCAAAATAGAACTTTTGGTAAAAACTCAACTCGTCGTGTTTTGGAGGACAAAGAATGCTGAGTTGCATCCAAAGAACACCATACCTACTGTGAAGCATGGGGGTGGAAACATCATGCTTTGGGGCTGTTTTTCTGCAAAGGGACCAGGACGACTGATCCGTGTAAAGGAAAGAATGAATGGGGCCATGTATCGTGAGATTTTGAGTGAAAACCTCCTTCCATCAGCAAGGGCATTGAAGATGAAACGTGGCTGGGTCTTTCAGCATGACAATGATCCCAAACACACCGCCCGGGCAACGAAGGAGTGGCTTCGTAAGAAGCATTTCAAGGTCCTGGAGTGGCCTAGCCAGTCTCCAGATCTCAACCCCATAGAAAATCTTTGGAGGGAGTTGAAAGTCCATGTTTCCCAGCAACAGCCCCAAAACATCTGCATGGAGGAATGGGCCAAAATACCAGCAACAGTGTGTGAAAACCTTGTGAAGACTTACAGAAAACGTTTGACCTCTGTCATTGCCAACAAAGAGTATATAACAAAGTATTGAGATAAACTTTTGTTATTGACCAAATACTTATTTTCCACCATAATTTGCAAATAAATTCATAAAAAATCCTACAATGTGATTTTCTGGATTTTTTTTCTCATTTTGTCTGTCACAGTTGAAGTGTACAAGTACAGGCCTCTCTCATTTTTTTAATTGGGAGAACTTGCACAATTGGTGGCTGACTAAATACTTTTTTGCCCCACTGTACTAGGGCTGAGTCTATATATAGTATATACTGGGTCTGAGTCTATATATAGTATATACTGGGTCTGAGTCTATATATATTATATACTGGGGCTGAATGTCCCAAATGGCGCACTATTCCCTCTGTAGAAAAAAAGTAGTGCACTATAGAATAGGGCCCATAGACAAATATAGTGCACTACTTTTGACCATGCACCCTATTCTGTAGTGCACTACATTTGACCATGGGCCTTATTCTGTAGTGCACTACATTTGACCATGGGCCATATTCTGTAGTGCACTACATTTGACCATGGGCCCTATTCTGTAGTGCACTACTTTTGACCATGCACCCTATTTTGTAGTGCAATACATTTGTCCATGGGCCCTATGGGCTATTCTATTGAATACAAAATAAGTCCATAGACTCCAGTAGAATTCAGTTGTGGATATTTTTTATACATGATTAAACTCAGTAGAAGGGCTGGTTTGTATTGACATCAAGTCTATTGTTATTTCATGATCTGGATGGAACCGGTGTTTAAAACAGGGTTTTGAACCTGAAAGTATTTTCCAATCATTTTGTTCTGAACAGAACCGTTATTGTTTTTTTGTTCCATTCCAGCAAAGTAAAGTTCTGAACCGGTTCGAACCATGACGTGCTGGGCATCTTGTTGTTATGACGTGTATTATCTGAATTAGGCCCACGGAAGTATACCTACGGAGGAGCGGCTTCTATGATGAAGCTTTGAATATCTTTGAACTTCAGAGAGATGGCTTTAACTAACGTTGGACCAGAACTATCCCTTAATCATGACTCTCAGTTCTATTACAGTACAGAACTCCTAGAGTTTTGGAAATCGAGACCAGCTAGCTAGCTAACAAGCTAGCTATCTAGACCAGCTAGCTATCTAACAAGCTAGCTATCTAACAAGCTAGCTATCTAACAAGCTAGCTAGCTAACAAGCTTGTGTGTGCAGAGCCGCACCAGAATTAAAATAAAAACACGTCTTACCTTTTTTGTAGTTAATGAATCCAATGTGAAACGTGATAACTATAGTATCCTTAACTAGCATTGAAATAGTTGATTAATGATCTCTAATTAAACCTCTCTCTCCGTAATGTCTGAATCACGCCTGTAATGTCAGTAGCTACAGTAGACTATGCATGCTTCGGTGGGAGGGGAGGGGGAATGTAGCCTACACACACACTGGCAAAGAGTTTCAGCAGGCAGACACTGGAATACATTTCTGAGTGCATAGGGACTGGAAAAAAATGCCTGGAATGTAAAATAACATTATTAACCAGTTCCCATGCTTTTAAAATAACTGTTCTGTTCCGGAACAGTATAGATCCCTTTTGTTGTCAGTTCTGGTTCTGTTCCTTGAAATTCCGGTTTTCTTTTCTGTTCCCTGAACTGGTTCCAACCCCTTGTTTAGAATATTGTAAAGTATCCATTAATTAAATAATAAATGCTAACAAACTGTAATCTTCTTCTTCATTGAAGGTGGATGATGTTGGTAGATTGTCTTTATTCATGAAAAGTCAGTATTGTATCATGGTGATGATAAATCACAAGAATAAAAGATGCCATACATTAATTGTTGGAATAATATAACATCAAACTGCAGGCCTGTGTGGGATTATCTACTTTACGCACAGTCTCTTCTCTACTCGTTCATCTGCCCAGAGAAGAGGCTACTCTGGTGAATGTCTGTGATGTGTAAAGAGTGGTGCTCGTTTAATAAAGTTAGATCAACGCTTAATAAAGTTAGATTTTCGAGCTCTACCCGTAGATTTTGCGGTGACGTAGTGTCCCCATGAGTGACAGAACACTGAGCCAATCACGGAGCAACTAGAGAACATTACCAAACCCCTATGCTTCGTATTTTCCGCTGGCTGTCCCACCACCACAGAAGGCACTGAGCTAGGCTGAAACGCCTGCATTTTGGAGCTGCCTCACTCAAGAAATAAAAAAAGAGACCAAGTTTGTATGTGGCTTTATTAACTCAATGTTTTATTTATTTAGTTTACATTGTTTGCAAACTGAAATGTGACATGTATTAATGCCAAAATAACATGCAAAACAGGCAACAATAAAAAAATATATATATACACACATACAGTACCAGTCAAAAGTTTGGACACACCTACTCATTCCAGGGTTTTTCTTTATTTTTACTATTTTCTACATTGTAAAGTAATAATGAAGAGATCAAAACTATGAAATAATACATATGGAATCATATAGTAACCAAAGAAGTGTTAAACAAATCAAAATAGATTTGAGATTCTTCAAAAAGAACACAGCACAACTATGCAGTTACCCATACTTGGGACTGGGGGAAAACTCCCATACTTGGGACTGGGGGAAAACTCCCATACTTGGGACTGGGGGAAAACTCCCATACTTGGGACTGGGGGAAAACTCCCATACTTGGGACTGGGGGGAAAAAACATACTTGGGACTGGGGGAAAACTCCCATACTTGGGACTGGGGGAAAACTCCCATACTTGGGACTGGGGGAAAACACCCATACTTGGGACTGGGGAAAAACTCCCATACTTGGGACTGGGGAAAATCTCCCATACTTGGGACTGGGGAAAAACTCCCATACTTGGGACTGGGGAAAAACTCCCATGCTTGGGACTGGGGGAAAACCACCATACTTGGGACTGGGGGAAAACCACCATACTTGGGACTGGGGGAAAACTCCCAGACTTGGGACTGGGGGAAAACTCCCATACTTGGGACTGGGGAAAACTCCCATACTTGGGACTGGGGGAAAACTCCCATACTTGGGACTGGGGGAAAACTCCCTATTTTCAGCCACAGACTAAAAAAGTGATGTATCTGTCAGATGGCCAAAAGATGCACAACTACTACAGCTGATATGACACTCACAAACATTTATTGCAGTGTTCCATTAATCCAGACACAGTCAGCAGGATTAGGGTCATGGCAGCAACACTAGCTGTATCCTATCCACATTAAGACTTCGGGTTTTCAGAATTTGTATTCAAAATGAAAGTCCGCGGGAAAACTTTTTTGCAGCTTTGCATAGGGCATAATGTTAAAATGATGTAAAAAAAAACAATCAGACCAGCAACACTCTGTATTATTCAGTGCCCCATGAAATGACACCATATGTACACTGAGTGTACAGAACATTAGGAACACCTTCCTAATATTGAGTTGCACCCCCTTTTGCCCTCAGAACAGCCTCAATTTGTCAGGACATGGACTCTACAAGGTGTCGAAAGCATTCTATAGGGATGCTGAGCCATGTTGAATCCAATGCTTCCCACAGTTGTGTGAAGTTGGCTGGATGTCCTTTGGGTGATGGACCATTCTTTATCTACACACAATACCCCATAATGACAAAGCGAGAACAGGTTTTTAGACATTTTTGCAAATGTATTAAAAAAAAATACAGAAATAGCTTATTTACATACATATTAATCCTTGAGATGTTTCTACAACTTGGAGTCCACCTGTTGTAAATTCAATTGATTGGACATGATTTGGAAAGGCCCACACCTGTCTATATAAGGTCCCACAGTTGACAGTGCATGAGAGAGCAAAAAACAAGCCATGAGGTCGAAGGAATTGTCCATAAAGCTCCGAGACAGGATTCTGTTGAGACATGCATCTGGGGAAGGGTACCAAAACATTTCTGCAGCATTGAAGGTCCCCAAGAACACAGTGGCCTCATCATTCTTAAATGGAAGAAGTTTGGAACCACCAAGACTCTTCCTAGAGCTGGCCATCCGGGCCAAACTGACAACCATCTCTGCTGCACTCCACCAATCAGGCCTTTATGGTAGAATGGCCAGACGGAAGCCACTCCTCAGTAAAAGGCACATGACAATCCACTTGGAGTTTGCCAAATGGCACCTAAAGGACTCTCAGACCATGAGAAACAAGATTTTCTGGTCTGATGAAACCAAGATTGAACTATTTGGCCTGAATGCCAATCGTCACATCTGGAGGAAACCTGGCAGCATCCCTACGGTGAAGCATGGTGGTGGCAGCATCATGCTGTGGGGGTGTTTGTCAGCGGCAGGGACTGGGAGACTAGTCAGGATCGAGGGAAAGATGAACGGAGCAATGTATAGAGAGATCCTTAATGAAAACCTGCTCCAGATCACTCAGGACTTCAGCCTGGGGTTGAAGGTTCACCTTCCAACTGGACAACGACCCTAAGCACACAGCCAAGACAAAGCAGGAGTGGCTTCGGGACAAGACTCTGAATGTCCTTGAGTAGCCCAGCTAGAGCCCGGACTTGAACCCGATCGACCATCTCTGGAGAGACCTGAAAATAGCTGTGCAGCAACGCTCCCCATCCAACCTGACAGAGCTTGAGAGGATCTGCAGAGAAGAATGTGAGAAACTCCCAAAATACAGGTGTGCCAAGCTTGTAGCGTCTTACCCAAGAAGACTCCAGGCTGTAATCGCTGCCAAAAATGCTTCAACAAAGTACTGAGTAAATGGTCTGAATACTTATGTAAATGTATTATTTAGGTTTATTAGTTGTAATAAATGTGCAAAATTTTCTAGAAACCTGTTTTTGCTTTGTCATTATGGGGTATAGTGTGTAAATTGATGTGGGAAAAGTCAAGGGGTCTGAATACCTTTCCGAATGCTCTGTACACAATCCATGTCTCAATTGTCTCAAGGCATCAAATTCCTTCTTTAACCCGTCTCCTCCCCTTCATCTACAATGATTGAAGTGGATTTAACGAGTGACATCAATAAGGGTTCATAGGTTTCACCTGGATTTATTTCACCAGTCTATGTAGGCCGTCATTGAAAATTAAGAATTTGTTCTTAACTGACTTGCCTAGTTAAATAAAGGTTACACGTGTCAAATTTCACCTGGATTTATTTCACCAGTCTATGTCATGGAAAGATCAGGTGTTCCTAATGTTTTGTACAATGGATTGAGTGGAGTAAAAGGCCAGCAACAAGCCATATAATTTAGTCTCCCATGAAATGGTATTCTACAGACCCTACTGAGTATTCCCTAGTGCAGCACCTAGAATAGTTTTTCCTCTACCAGCCAATATGTATTTCATATACCAGGCCTGGGCAATTCCAGTCCTCGGGGACCTGATGGGTGTCACACTTTTCCCCCATCCCTAGCGTCTACACTTTTTTTTCTATATCATGACTAAATACAGGTTATTGACACTTTTCTACTATTACATGGGGGACTTTTATTTTTGAAAGTTTCCGAAATTCCGTGACCCGGAAGTACTTAATTAATGTTGCTGACGAGACGCTGATGTCGGCAGGTGGATGATTGATTCTGCTTGCGCTCTCACTGGATTTCATCAACCAAACAAGTAGCTTAAGGAAATTAATATCAGGTAGCTTACTGTTAACATTTTAAATGTGAGCTCGTAAATTTAGTCTGTAAACTAACGCATTCCATGAATCATTAGTGGTTGCCGCGGCCTGGCTTTGTTGTTATCCAAACTAGCTAGAACAACACTCCAATCCAACCCGTTTGTGTAGCTAGCTAACTAAATTCAGTGAGAGTTGAAGTGTGTCTTTATTTTATACTTAGCCAGCTATCGTTGCATTGTGAGTAAAATGTCTAGTTAGGAATAAGCTAGAGGGCGGTTGGCTAGGTAGTTAGCTAGCTAAATTATCTTGACCAACCGTTGCTAAACTAATTGGCTACCGGTTTGTGTTAATCCCTGTTAGATGGGATGAGTTGTTGGCTATTTTAGCTACATATATATTTTTGGAACTATCCCACGATCAAGGTTAGTGAAAATCCCCCTGAACTCGTTGGGTCTCCTCTTTTAGATCCACCTCTAGCCGACCATGTCTGAACCAGGTTCTGGTTGTGGTGTTCCGGCCCATACAAGCTCACAACAGGATCCAGAGATGGTGTCAGTGAAGCTGGGGGACTGCAGTCAAACACTGGAACTCAATGTGATTGTCAAAGAGGAGGGAGAGAGTGAGGACGGAAACAGTGACTCTGTTGACTCCGGTAAATTCAGGCTAACAACATAATCTTTGTGTTATACAAATCAAGATCATTGAATTAACCAGCTAATTTTGATAAACAACATTAGTTGATTTTCTGGTACATTAAGACATCTACACTTATATGTGTGTTTTTGGTTGTTGAGTCAAATTAGACCATGCCAATATCAAGCTTCAAGTTATTTCTGAATATTTAGACAAATTTGTATTTATTATGGATCCCCATTCTGAGGTCCAGCAAAATGAAGGCAGTTATACATTTTAAAAATATTACAAAACATTCATAAGAGTTTTCACAACATATTAAGCGTGTGCCCTCAGGCCTCTACTCCACTACCACATATCTACAACACAAAATCCATGTGTTACGTGTCTATGATTGTTGCTTCACAGTCCCAGCTGTTCAATAGGGTGTATTTTTTTTATCAGTTTTTTTATTCTTTCAGTGAAATATGGAACCGTTCTGTATTTTATCTAACGGGTGGCATCCATACGCCTAAATATTGCTGTAACATTGCACAACCTTCAATCTTATGTCATAATTATGTACAATTCTGGCAAATTAGTTTGCAACGAGCCAGGCGGCCCAAACTGCTGCATATACCCTGACTCTGTTGCACAGAACGCAAGAGAAGTGACACAATTTCCCTAGTTAAAATAAATGAATGTTAGCAGGCAATATGAACTAAATATGCAGGTTTAAAAATATATACTTGTGTATTGATTTTAAGAAAGGCGTTGATGTTTATGGTTAGGTACACATTGGTTCAATGATGGTGCTTTTTTCACGGATGCGCTTGTTAAATCACCCGTTTGGCGAAGTAGGCTGTGATTCAATGATAAATTAACAGGCACCGCATCAATTATATGCAACGCAGGACAAGCTAGATAAACTAGTAATATCATCAACCATGTGTAGTTAACTAGTGATTATGTTAAGATTGATTGTTTTTTATAAGATAAGTTTAATGCTAGCTAGCACCTTACCTTGGCTCCTTGCTGCACTCGCATAACAGGTAGTCAGCCTGCCAAGCAGTCTCCTCGTGGAGTGCAATGTAATTGGCCATAATCGGTGTCCAAAAATGCCGATTACTGATGTTATGAAAACTTGAAATCGGCCCTAATTAATTGGCCATTCCGATTAATTGGTCAACCTCTAGTATGCATGGGTGTCCGAGCTGTGTGCCAGTAGTTTAAACAGACAGCTCGGTGCTTTCAACATGTCAATACCTCTCACAAATACAAGTAGTGATAAAGTCAATCTCTCCTCCATTTTGAGCCATGAGAGATTGACATGCATATTATTAATGCTCTCTGTGTACATCCAAAGGCCATCCGTGCTGCCCTGTTCTGAGCCATTTGCAATTTTTCAAAGTCCATTTTTGTGGCACCTGACTACACGACTGAACAGTATTCAGGTGCGACAGAACTAGGGCCTGTAGGACCTGCCTTGTTGTTAAGAATGAAGAGAAGCGCTTTATTATGGACAGACTTCTCCCCATCCTAGCTACTGTTGTATCAATATGTTTTGACCATGACAATCCAGGGTTACTCCATGCAGTTTAGTCTCCTCAACCTGCTCGATTTCCACATTATTCATTACAAGGTTTAGTTGAGGTTTAGTGAATGATTTGTCCCAAATACAATGCTTTTGGTTTTTGATTCCTTGTCACCTATTCTGAAACTAAACGCAGCTCTTTGTTAACTTCTTATGGCTGCAACCCTGAAGCCGGGCACAATATGACAACAGCCACTTCAAGTGCA
>NW_026601458.1:0-50260 GCF_029448725.1 Salvelinus fontinalis
GAGGACCCTTAAATCTATTGACATGGAACTGCCATGGTCTAGGTCATGCAATAAAACGGAAAAAGATACTATGTGCTCTAAAAAAGGAAAAAGCAGACATCGCGCTATTGCAAGAGACACACCTCTGTGATGCTGAACATGCCAAACTCCGCAGAGCTTGGGTGGGACATGTGTATTTCTCATTCTTTCAAATCCAACAGTAGAGGTACGCCTTTGTCCAACTCTGCTTTGACCTCTGCAAAAACATCGAGGTCACAGAGCTGGAAATTCAACACCTCCATGCTATCAAACGAAGCATTCCATACATTGGTAACTACATGGATAGACAACTACACACAAGACAACAAAGAATCTCCTGTTTCTCCGGCGACAATGTGGGACGCTGCTAAAGCCACACTAAGAGGTCATCTAATTGCATATGCTTCCTCTAAGAAAAAAGCAATGGAAGCACACAGGCTAGATCTGGAGGGGGAGCTGGAACGCTGTGAAAAAGTACATAAACAATCCCCAGACAGCACCTCCTGGAGTCAACATAAAGCAGCCAAAGCCAAACTGAATTTGGACTATACTCGGGAGATTTAAAAAAAAAAGTTCTCTTTACTAAACAGAAATACCATGAGTAAAACAATAGGCCATGTAGATTACATGCTTATCAATTTAAAAAAGAGCAGTCAGAGCGTACAATTATGGCTATCCAAACAGCAGAGGACGAGGTCACATATGACCCAAAAAATATCAATTTAACTTTTCATGATTTTTACTGCAAACTATATACCTCTGAGAGAAAACACACGGAGGCAGAACTCCACTCCTTCCTAGAGGGAATCTCGCTACCTAAACTATCAGAGACCGACCAAGAAGATCTCAACTCCCCCTTCACTCCTGAGGAGGTCCAGGAGGCAATCACCTCCATGCCACCTAACAGGTCCCCAGTCCCAGATGGATTCTCCAGAGAGTTCTACAAAGCTTTTTAGCCCCAGCTTAGCCCTATTTTCATGCCAATGCTGGAGGATTTTTGCAAAAACGGAGTTCTCCCAGAATCAATGCACACAGCTCGCATTACAGTGTTGCTCAAAAAAGACAAGGACACCATATCCTGCTCCTCCTTCCGGCCCATAAGCTTGTTGGATTCCAAATTGCTCGCCAAAAGACTAAACACTCTTCTTCACAAAATAATAAAAGTGGACCAAACTGGATTTACTAGAGACAGATACTCTTCTGACAACATTCGCCGTCTTTTTGATATTATTGATCAAGTAAACGCACAGAAGACCCCTGTCCTGCTGGCTTCACTGGATGCTGAGAAGGCGTTCGACAGGATGGAGTGGCGCTTTCTGTTCTCAGTCTTAGAAAAGTTCAATATGGGCCCAAACTTTATTAAATGGATCAAATCACTATACTCTCATCCAAATGCCATGGTGACTACTAACGGACCAAACTCTGACAGATTCCATTTGGGATGGGGCACAAGACAAGGGTGCTCGCTGTCCCCCCTGCTCTACTTGTTGGGGGCGGAGCCTCTGGCAGAGTTGATAAGGAGCAATCCAAGTATTATAGGTGTTCCTGCAGGCGGCCTGCAGCACAAGATTTCGCTTTACGCGGATGATGTCTTGCTCTACATATCCAACCCTGAGAAATCCCTTCCTCCCATTTTAGACACAATTGCTCAGTAAGGCACGTTTCCAGGTTCTAAGATTAATTTTAACAAATCCACTGTCTGCCCTCTCAATATTACACTCACCAGTTCTATGAAGACACTATGTCCATTCCAATGGAAGACACAGGGGTTTCAATACCGTGGGATATTCATAACACCAGATCTGAATAGGCTTTTCAAGGAGAATTATCTTCCACTCCTGGATCGAATCAAGAACGATCTCCAAACCTGGATCTCCCTCCCAATTAGCTTACTAGGAAGAATTAATGTCATCCGTATGAACATCCTCCCTAGACTGAACTATTTATTTCAGATGCTACCATGCTACCTCCCAGCTTCCTTTTTCAAAACAATTAACCAAAGCATCACCAAAATTTATATGGGGCAATAAAAAACCTAGGATCAAGCTCTCCACTCAATCGAAAGCTGAATCTAAGGGCGGTCTTGCCCTTCCCTCCCTTCAATTGTACTACTGTTCTGCCCAAATCCGCAACATGCTAACATGGATCACAACAGACAAGAGTCAACGTGGATCCAGATAGAAGCCCAATCCTGTGGTTCATTGCCACTAAGCTCAACTATATTCATTAATAACTTTAGTGAAGTGGGCAACATAGCCAAAACCTTTGTGATTTACAGCACCCTACTAGCGTGGAGGGACTGTAAGAAATACCTGGGCATTTCCTCCCAAAAATGTTCTCACTCGCCTATAGTAGGCAACCCAGACTTGCCAAAAGCCCTGAGGGATGCCAACTTTAATCTTTGGCATACTCTAGGAATCAGGACCTTTTCAGACCTATTTCATCAGAAGACCACTACACTGAAATCCTTTCAAGAGCTCTGCAGTGAATTCAATGTGCCAAGATCCCTTTTTTTTTATATCTTCAAACTAGACATGTCATTTCCTCATTTACTTCCAAGAGGGGGTTTAGAACTCAGTTGAATGAAGTTGAAACCCTTCTTGCCACAGCACAATCCATTAAAGGCAAAATATCTTATATCTATAGACTCCTTTCTGAGAAAGGAGGCTCCTCCTTTGAAAATAATCTGGGAAAAGGACCCTGGTCTGACTATCAGTGATGAGTTATGGGCGGAGGTTTGCGACAGGGTATACTGCTCCTCTACTAATGTAAAAATGAAAGAATCTAATTACACATTTTTGTACAAATTTTATTACACTCCCTTGAGACTCCATAGAATGAAAACAGACATTTCTCCTAACTGTAAAAGATGTACCTCTGAAAGTGGAACCTATATGCATGTATTTTGGAGCTGTAGAAAGATTGCCAGATTTTGGCAATCTATACATACTGCTGCACAGAAAATACTAGATGTACAGTTTGATATGACCCCGTGTATCTATCTTCTTAATGCCCAGCAGGACTTTGTTCTTGATCCTGACAGAGAAAAGTTGCTTATGACCATTACATACTTTGCTAAGAAATGTATTCTTCTATTGTGGGCCTCTAGTACCTCTCCTACATTTAAAATGTGGATTGACCAGATTGTTGACTTTCTCCCTCGTGAAAAGCTCACTTTTGACCTACACAAGAGACAGCCCAAGTTTGATAGACTCTGGTCTCCACTACTCAACTATATTTCAAATTGGACAGAGCGAATGGGGTGATCAGGGAGATGAGCAGATGCGTGTTGTGTAAGGTGCTGTAAAATCTAAAAACTAATTATTGGCGTCATCTCAGCTAAGGCTGGAAATAGCTAATAAAGAACCTTGATAGTGCTGCTGCAAGTTCTATATTTTAAATTTTGTAATAATTATTCTTTGTGTATATATATATATAACAATTTTTTATTATTATTTTTTTTTTAAGTCTGTCACATCTGTGAATGTGGAATGTGTTTGGTTGGTTGATTGAAAAACAAACTTTAAATTGAAAAAAAAATATATATATATAAATAACATTCTATATTGTCAAGACACCAAGAGAGGAGAATGCTTGCAGATGGCATGTATAGAATGTGTACGTGCTTGTGAATGTCTGCGTGTGGTCTTGACTAACCTGCGGATATAATGCCGATGCGGACACTACAGGGTACCAGCTTCTCCTCCGGGCTGTTCTGGTCCACTCCGTTATCCCCCTGTGTTCGAGAGACCAGGCCCTGAACTATCTCGCTGAACATGCCGTCCCCGCCTACACACACCACTCTGCATAGAGGTCAAAGGTCATGTAACACAGAGGTCAGAACAACAAAACTGATCTTTTTGTTTGTCGTTTGAGATTAATATACTTGACCAGGGGTGTTTTTAGTTCAACTGTGATTGGTTGAATATGATTTAGTGACGGTTGAGCTGAAAACCAGACTACAAAGAGGTCTTTAAAACAGACCTTTGATTACTATAGCGACAATGACATTGAGAACATCTCCATCCTCGACTCACCCATCATATTTCTTTAACTCCGCCTCTGTCTTCAGGTGGTCCCTGGCATGATTGGCATGCTCTGTAACTATGACAACAAATGACCAGGAAAGAGTTAGACGTCTTAGCATGCTTCACGTTTGTCTTTCAAGTGCTTCCTGTAGTTGGGATACACTTGAAATGTCAACTTGAACAGGTTAACAATTGATTCATTTATATCGCATTATGTTTTCCTAATTTGTTGCATAAATTGATATTTTGGACTTAAGGCGTAATCATTCACTCGCTTGGAGCAATATATCGACTAAGCATTTTCCATAAAGAAGTCTGAGATTGCAGAAGTCCTAAAGTAGACATTTTCTCTTCTCTAATTGTTAGACATTGAAACAATTTGAAGCTAAAGGAATAGTTTGATTTTATGTGCAAACATTTTCACACCCACCTTAGATGTTTTATATATCTTTTTTTACAATTGTTCAAATACTGTATCAATATTTTGATATCAACCCAAGCAGCTGTATAGTTAAATGCAATTCGTCAAAATATATGACTTTGACAAATGTTCACAGTCTTTCGCTAGTCTGAGAAGTAAACGGGATGTAAAGGAATCCAGTATTCAACGACCATCATCCTTTCCAATGAGGAACTAGGATGATAGATGGCGGCCGTAAATGATGTCATATTCCTGTGCGGCCTGAGAGAGCTTGTGCCCATTTGCCTAGAGTGAACAATTTGACTTGGCCCATAAAGACTCATCTATTATTAAATCATGTTTAATGTCTTTGGCAGGCACTCACCAATCACGTCCGTGGAGATGGAGGCACAGGCGAAGAGAGGCGAGACTTTCTGCTCATAAATGCACTTGCTGCTTGCCCCCATAAGGGTTGATGTACACCAGCAAATGCTTGGGTCTGCTAGCTGCAAAAAGTCAAGTGAAAGCAATAGTACTGAACAATTAGTGCTCTTTGAGGTCGGTTTGGTTTCGGTTAGATTATTGAAAAAATAATCACGGTTTTCGCTAATGTATTTAATGCTTTAAAAATGAAATAACTGCCAAAACATTGAACATATTCCATCGTCTCTGTCAGGTCCACATTGGTAGACATCAATAGAAAAATAGGAAATGACTATGAAATCAAATATCAGTTGTGTATATTAATTCCTTATTTTTCATTTCTTAAAGTAATCTCATCTCTACTCAGGTAGTAGCAGTCAGCGAGCCAAAACTAACGTTCTCTGTGCTCCCCATACTGTACTGTCTAGTCATTCTATTTAGGTAGCCTATGTTGCAGAGCTGTCTGACAAAATCATTTAACTAGTTCTTCAAAGTAGATAAGGCATACTTTCAAAATGTCTCTGTCCCTCTAAGCATTAATTTTTTTTTCATCCAGGATGAAATAGCAGTCAGATGTCTTTTTGTCCTGTATTGTCGTGTCCCGTATATATATATATATATCTTTTATATATGTATTTTTCCCAAAAACTCAACTTCAAAACGCTTTCCTGCAACCCGCCTCACTAATTACAAAAAAAGTATTATTTACCTCAAATCTGAAAATCCACAATAGAAGCTAGCCAGATTACTGGCTAACGTTAGTATTTCAGCTAACCACGGTTTGTGGTCATCAGCTATTCCTTTAGTTCTATCGCCACTTTAATATATCGCCACTTTTGTACAACGCGACTCAGACCAGAACATACTGAACCTATTTTTATCCATATCCCTGGGTTTCAACTGCAAGCTCTGGACATTTACACCTGGATCTCGCAGCTAGCTAGCTGCAAACCGTGTGTCTATTGGCTTACGTTGATCCCGGAGCTAACATCAATTGTTCTGGAGCTAGCCAGCTGAAGAGTTCCATCAGCCACTCCAGGGCTACTATCACCTATCGGGACACGTTTTACTACCAATGCGGAGCCCCACAGGGCCTTCACGACTGACTACCGACGTTATCTGCCCGAGGGAGTTAACCAACTGCCACCTCCGTCGCGACCTTACCTGAACGCTCATCTGGGGCCCGCTAATCATTAGCTGTCTTATCGGCTGCTATCTGAATAAGTCTATCGGACAATTTTTCTTGGGTCACTATATAACTATATCGATTTTGCCAATTGGATTGATCCCCTCTACCACACAGAACCCCACTAATCTACCGACGGAAACGCACGAGGCGGCAAAAAACAGACCTCCATCCTATGCTAGTGTAGCGTGGTTCATTCTGCGTTGTGTACTTTTAATTGGGACGCTGCCACAACTGACGGTCTGCTAGTTGAAATCTTTTTATTTGCCCTGCACACGAAGAGACAACACACATTATGTTAACCCTTGGCGCAGTCACAGCTCTCAGGCACCTTGCTAGCCGAAGGTCAGGCAAAAGAGCGCCAAAAGGAAATAACAGGTGCTGCGTGTACACATTTGATGCACAACAGCACACCATACAATACAAGTAAAATTACACAGAACATAATTCGGACAAAATTAAAGACATACCTGCACACGAAGAGACAACACACATTATGTTAACCCTTGGCGCAGTTACAGCTCTCAGGCACCTGCGCGATCACATGGACACTCACTCAAACACGTCCCAAGTACTCACAAGTTACAATAGATAACAAGTTTCACAAAGCTCGCTAACTAGGGTAACATAAATCTTTATATTATCCACATTGTAACAAACTTATGGTTGCAAAACAGTACATTGTGTAACATTATGACGGTTTTATATTAAACAATTTCGGAGCCAAAGACAACATACCTTGCTAGCCGAAGGTCAGGCAAAAGAGAACACTAAAGTGGTATGGAAATACAGATAACCCGCGATGGGCCAAACCAAAATATACAAAACTTTTACAATCACATGTATGTACAATATTGATATGAAAAAGTGTTTGTACACCAAATAAAAACATTAGCTATGCAGCTGTAATTAAATTAAATAAAAAACTGAATTATTATTATTATTATCAAATTATTAACATCCCCTCTTGACCTGGCCTATTTGAATTGGTCCTTGTGTGCAACTTGGTGCATAATCTAGGGGTACAACATCACACTGCTACACTAGCTTGCTACCGATAGCCAGCTACCCGGCCAGCAGTCTGAATCGCCGTGACCCCAACCAACCTCTACTCACTGGACCCTTATGATCACTCGATTAAGCATGCCCCTCCTTAATGTCAATATGCCTTGTCCTTTGTTCTGTTTAGTGTTTATTGGCTTATATAAAATAAATGCAAATTAATTACTTAAATCATACAATGTGATTTTCTGGATTTTTGTTTTAGATTCCGTCTCTCACAGTTGAAGTGTACCTATGTTAAAAACTACAGACCTCTACATGCTTTGTAAGTAGGAAAACCTGCAAAATCATCAGTGTATCAAATACTTGTTCTCCCCACTGTACATACACACACAGATTTTCCAACAATTGTTGACAGACCGATTATTTCATTTATAACTCCCTGTATCACAATTCCAGTAGGTCAGAAGTTTACATACACTAAGTTGACTGCATTTAAACAGCTTGAAAAAATCCCGAAAATTGTGTCATGGCTTTAAAAGTTTCTGATAGGCTAATTGACATGATTTGAGTCAATCAGAAACTTTTAAAGCCATGACACAATTCTGTAGTGTCTGTAGTTGTACACAGTGAAGCATTGAGGATGAGTAATTGCGTTCTTAGAGTGATGTCATAATGGATCATGCGGTCATAAGAAGATAGAATCCTCTTGCTATTAGGCTAGAATCTTAGGTGGGAGAACATTCCTAGAGAAGGTTAGTTGGAGACGGTCATCATATTAGTAAGTCATGTTTATACATTTTTTAGTACATTTTTAGTAAGTCATGTTTATACATTTTTCCAAAAGTTATGGTGAATCTACTATAATGGAGAGGACGGTTTTAGGCAAATATGATAGAAATCCTTAGCCTACTGCGAGTATCTAACTCCTGTCTTATGTTTAAATTAATATTTTCTTGGTTAAAGATTGGTTTGCATTAACAGCATAGTGTACTGTACTATAAACATTTTGAAAAGATTTACACAAAATCTATAGTATAAAGAGAAGTTTGCATAATTGGTTGGTCACAGCTTTTTAAGTTTGGATACAGGGCAGTCTTATGGTGAGATGCAAAATAATGTATTAGAGACACTAGAAATGTAGGCATTGATGAAAGACACCGCATAGGTTAAATGCTTTAATAGTAGTTTGAATGAATGCATGTCAATTGTGTTTAGGGAAACTGGGAGGTTATGTTTTTTGGAAATACTGTCACTATAATCACAGGATACATAGCCGCAGGAAGTAGGGGTGCTGCAGCACCCCCTGATACATTGTAATAAATAAATACATGTTTAATTTTTTATTATTACAAATGTATTTTTACACCAAATTAGTGCACTAGGCCTTTGAGTGGAGAAAAATACTCAACAGCAGAGCGGAGAAAAATATTCCTCAGCACCCGCCCACACATCTTCCCTCATCCCTGATAGTGTGCTATGGTTCTTACTGCTAAGAGGTTAGAGGTACAGAGGGCTATATACCCTTTTCACACTACTGAGCCAATTCAGCCAAACGTTACATTGCTATTGTGTGATGTCACAGTGTGAAACACAATGTCAATTTCATAGAATTAGGAATTAGAATACTAGAATGGAAATGAACCTTCTTATGATTGTCCAAAAGTCAGCCATGTTGGTCAGGGAGTTGGTTAACCATGGTTTCCCAGTGCTGTGATAGGATATTGTGTAAAACAATTGGTATAAAAACTATTTCCAATTAATTATATGACAACATTTTAGGTTGACTATAATTTCATTACATCACATGCCTTACTTTTATTTTCCTGCATAAGTAAAAGCAGGAAATGCATCACCTATGCCGCTACAGCCATTCATTCCAATTAGACTGGTTTTTGGATTTCTCCCTGACCAAGATGGCTGCCATTTTCACCCCATTATGGAACTTTGATAGTTTATGACGTAGCCCCTCTAGTAATTTAATAGGATCTCTATGGTCAAAATATGGTTGAGAGGTGATATTCTAGAGATGGTTAGAGCAGGAATAGAAATATAATTGCTAGAAAGGACATCCCTATTCAATTCAATGTCGTGCTGATGGGTGCACCCTTAGCAAAGCAGGAAGTGTCCTCCATTAACCAAGAAGTACAGGATTGTATTGTGCTCATTATTTAATGTCAACTGACATTACACACATTTCAATGAGAAGTCCTTGCCATGGCGTTTCAAATAACAATGGCAATTGTGTATAACAATGCCAAGCTAGCCATTTTGAGTGTAACCGTGAGAGGGTGCAGTCAAATTGCCGGGGTCTGAGGGGATATTTCCATTCTACACATTCTATTTATATGAGAGTAGTTTGCAGAAGGGTTTTAGAAGTTTGCGCAAAGACACAGAAGTAAAATAAACTTCCAATTGACAATCTGCAGGGGAAATTGTCAGTAATTTGAACAATAATACAATTTCTGTCAATTTGGAATATACATTAAGGTCAAATTCATCTTTGGCAATTGGGTAAAAAGGAAAGATGGAACTGTTAAAAGTGATGTGCCTGATGCCGATGACGTCTTTAGATTGTTTAAGGATTTGTTTTCCTTTAGCAGTATTCTGCAGGATGCTAACATTTACAAACTCTCTTTTAGAGCTCATTCGTTATGGAAGTGCAGAGTATTGGTCAGAGCGACTGGCATTTTGAGGTGGGCCTGCTAAGGAAAGAGGTGGGCAAGCTAACGCAATGGGACTGTATGGAGGAGACGAGACAGATAGAGACAGAAGATGGAGATGAGACAACAGCAGGATTACCAGTATCTGGAGATGAATAGACAGAATATGTTGGAGGTGGAGAGGGACAGACTTGAGAGGATGAAGAGGGAGGAGAAGAAGGAGCTTGCAAAAATAAATCAGATGAAGGATGAAGAGTTGCTGTTAATGGAAATTAGAATGAGGGAAAGGACGAGAGAGATGGAGGTGGTTCAGGGAGAAATCTGAGAGGCAGAAGGTAGAGAAACAGATGGAGCTCCAGAAGAAGAGACAGGAGGAGAGAGATGAGTGGGAGATATCTAAAAAGAAGAGCATGGAGGAATGGAAAGAGTTTTACAGGAAGGAAGAACACTACCGAAAGGAAGAGGAATGGATGAAAGCAGAAAGGAAGGCAAAGAGAAAGATGGGAGAAGAACAACAGATGCTAAAAAAGCAAGCCAGTCTAACAAAGAAACTGAGTGATGGAAAGAGAAGAAACCTGGAAGAGAGAAAGGAAGATGAAAATAATATGGGAGAAAAGTGTGTTAAGGAAGCAAGGGACAGAGACAGGAGAGAGCTGAAAGAAAAGAGGCGGAGACGGATTGCAGAAGAAAATTTGACACACATGGAGAAACAAATGATGGAGATGGAGGACAGGAACAGAGAATTTGAGAGTCAGATTAGAGAAGAGAAAAGAAAGCACGAGGTGGAAATGACAGAGGGAACTGGAAGACATGAAGAAAGAAATGTTTGGAAAAATGAAAGCGTTGGAGGTGTGGAAAGGTAAAACATGAAGGGGGATAGAGAGGGACAGACTTTTCACATAGTATTTGATGGCACAGTGAGGTATAGGTAAAAAGGATGAGATATAGAGACAGGCAGAGCAAGACATACATACATACAGTATATCACAAAAGTGAGTACACCCCTCACATTTTTGTATATATGAGTATATCTTTTCATGTGACACGGTGTCCCGTGTAGCTCAGTTGGTAGAGCATGGCGCTTGCAACGCCAGGATTGTGGGTTCGATTCCCACGGGGGGCCAGTACAAAAAAAAGTATGAATGTATGTACTTGTAAGTCGCTCTGGATAAGAGCGTCTGCTAAATGACTTAAATGTAAATGTAAACACTGAAGAAATGACACTTTGCTACAATGTAAGGTAGTGAGTGTACAGCTTGTATAACAGTGTAAATTTGCTGTCCCCTCAATAACTCAACACACAGCCATTAATGTCTAAACCGCTGGCAACAAAAGTGAGTACACCCCTAAGTGAAAATGTCCAAATTGGGCCCAAAGTGTCAATATTTTGTGTTGCCACCATCATTTTCCAGCACTGCCTTAACCCTCTTGGGCATGGAGTTCACCAGAGCTTCACAGGTTGCCACTGGAGTCCTCTTCCACTCCTCCATTACGACATCACGGAGCTGGTGGATGTTAGAGACCTTGCACGCCTCCACCTTCCGTTTGAGGATGTCCCACAGATGCTCAATAGGGTTTAGGTCTGGAGACATGCTTGGCCAGTCCATCACCTTTACCCTCAGCTTCTTTAGCAAGGCAGTGGTTTTCTTGGAGGTGTGTTTGGGGTCGTTATCATGTTGGAATACTGCCCTGCGGCCCAGTCTCCGAAGGGAGGGGATCATGCTCTGCTTCAGTATGTCACAGTACACGTTGGCATTCATGGTTCCCTCAATGAACTGTAGCTCCCCAGTGCCGGCAGCACTCATGCAGCCCCAGACCATGACACTCCCACCACCATGCTTGACTGTAGGCAAGACACACTTGTCTTTCTACTCCTCACCTGGTTGCCGCCATAAACGCTTGACACCATCTGAACCAAATAAGTTTATCTTGGTCTCATCAGACCACAGGACATGGTTCCAGTAATCGATGTCCTTAGTCTGCTTGTCTTCAGCAAACTGTTTGCGGGCTTTCTTGTGCATCATCTTTAGAAGAGGCTTCCTTCTGGGACGACAGCCATGCAAACCAATTTGATGCAGTGGACGGCGTATGGTCTGAGCACTGACAGGCTGACCCCCCACCCTTTCAACCTCTGCAGCAATGCTGGCAGCACTCATACGTCGATTTCCCAAAGACAACCTCTGGATATGACGCTGAGCACATGCACTCAACTTCTTTGGTCGACCATGGCGAGGCCTGTTCTGAGTGGAACCTGTCCAGTTAAACCGCTATATGGTCTTGGCCACCGTGCTGTAGCTCAATTTCAGGGTCTTGGCAATCTTCTTATAGCCCAGGCCATCTTTATGTAGAGCAACAATTCTTTTTTTCAGATCCTCAGAGCGTTCTTTGCCATGAGGTGCCATGTTGAACTTCCAGTGACCAGTCAGTAGGAGGGAGTGTGAGCGCGGTGATACCAAATTTAACACACCTGCTCCCCATTCACACCTGAGACCTTGTAACACTAGCGAGTCACATGACACCGGGAGGGAAATGGCTAATTGGGCCCAATTTGGACATTTTCACTTAGGGGTATTCTCACTTTTGTTGCCAGCGGTTTAGACATTAATGGCTGTGTGTTGAGTTATTGAAGGGACAGCAAATTTACACTGTTATACAAGCTGTACACTCACTACCTTACATTGTAGCAAAGTGTCATTTCTTCAGTGTTGTCACATGAAAAGATATACTCAAATATATACAAAAATGTGAGGGGTGTACTCACTTTTGTGATATACTGTACAGACGTACAGACAGACAGAGCACACAAGCACACTATAGGCTCTGGTACTCAATTGGAATAGAACTGTTTGATGTTTACTCAAGTCTATTTTTGGAAACATGGCTGACGTTTGTTTTGGATCATTTTCTTTCTATCTCTCTCTCTCTCTCTCTCTCTCTCAGATTACTCCATCTTCTCTGTGGGCCAACAGGGGGTTGCACAGCCCCCTCCAGCCCAGCAGAATAAGACAACCTCCCCCCGCAAAGGTAATAACAAGAGCAGTTTGATTCATTGGCTCATCAATAAGAATGTATAAGAGCAACCAGTTTTAATAATCTTCAAAAATCCCAGAGTCTATTCCCCCTTATCCCCCGTCTCTCTCAATTCAATTAAAATGGATTTATTGACATGGGAAACATAAGCAAGTGAAATAGATCATAAACAAAAGTGAAATAAACAATCAAAAATTAACAGTAAACATTACGTTCACAAAAGTTTCAAAGGAATAGAGACATTTAAAATGTCATATTATGGCTATGTACAGTGTTATAAGTACAAAAGGGAAAATAAATAAACATAAATATGGGTTGTATTTACAATGGTGTTTGTTTTTTCACTGGTTGCCCTTTTGTTGTGGTAACAGGCCACATATATTGCTGCTGTGATGGCACGCTGTGGTATTTCACCAAAATAGATATGGGAGTTTATCCAAATTTGATTTGTTTTCGAATTCTTTGTGGGTCTGTGTAATATGAGGGAAATATGTGTCTCTAATATGGTCATACATTTTTCAGGAGGTTAGGAAGTGCAGCTCAGTTTCCACCTCATTTTGTGGGCAGTGTCTACATAGCTCGTCTTCTCTTGAGAGCCAGGTCTGCCTACGGCGGTCTTTCTCAATAGCAAGGCTATGCTCACTTAGTCTGTACATAGCCAATGCTAATCTCTCTCTCTCTCTCTCTCTCTCTCTCAGATGTCTCTCTCTCTCTCTCTCAGATATTTGCAGCTGGGAAAAATCGTTTGGCTAAAGCCTTGAAACCCCTTGTGTGCAAAACAAAAATGAAGGCAGAATGCATTCTTCAAGCAATATAAAATAATAAAATCATTTTAGCATCAAGGGTTTGTGTGTGTACATTGTTTTTAAGGGTCAGGTCAAGACCAATTCTGTGTTCTGTGTTTTGCTAGAGAGAAACAGTATAGATATTAGCCCAGATTCCTAACCTCTAGGGTTTGCAAAGTCTTAAAAAAACAATCACCAGCCTTAGATTCTCCACAACTTCTTTTGTCACATTAGACTTGAAAGATATGCTAACAGAATTGAGCGTGCCAGAGAAAATGGTCTCTAATGTACCCACAGTTTTGTACTCAAAGCATTTGTTCTCTCTTTAGATTGTCACAGGTGGTTGTGGCCATAGAGCTCGCCCGTTTGTAGTCCTAAAAACTGGAAATGAAACCTTGTGGTACAGATAGGGGGTCTACCTGTGCCTGAGCACCTTAGTATAAATATCATCTGTCCTGCCCCAGCAGCATACCATTTGATTAACACTTGATAACGCTTGATTTACATCATCATCAATTCTCGGTCTGGTTGGACTACACGCAGCAGAGAGAGGAGCGGATGCATCTCCGGCCCTCTGACCCATGTCCACTCCTTCAGTCGGGAGTTGCACATGTGTGTCAGGGCAGCAGCAACACAGGTAGTCTACACTCTAGCAAACCATCCTATACTAACATATTTCATAGTGAGAGAACCACATATCAGACTCATCCTTTCATCTCATAGTGAGAGAACCACATCAGACTCATCCTTTCATCTCATAGTGAGAGAACCACACCAGACTCATCCTTTCATCTCATAGTGAGAGAACCACATCAGATTCATCCTTTCATCAAGCATTTCTCAGCCTTGACGTACAGGTCATGCTCCAACAGTCACCCAAGTACCTTGCGCACCAGAGACACATGCGCGGCGCGTTTAGCGGAATAGACCAGAATGTCATCGATATAATCCACCACACCCGCCTGTGCAGTTCCCTGAGAATCTCGTCTACAAAAGATTGGAAGACTGCTGGAGCATTCTTCAAGCCGTACGGCATGACGAGGTACTCATAATGGCCGGATGTGGTACTAAACGCTGTCTTCCACTCATCTCCCTCCCAGATACGCACCACGTTATACACGCTCCTGAGATCCAGTTTTGTGAAAAAGCATGTCCCGTGAATTGACTCAATCGCCGTGGCAATGAGAGGTAGCGGGTAACTGTACCCCACCGTGATGGAATTTAAACCTCTATAGTCAATGCACGGACGCAAACCTCCCTCCTTCTTCACAGAAAATAAACTGGAGAAGGCAGGTGATGTGGAGGGCCGAATGTACACCTGCCTCAGAGATTCAGAGACATATGTCTCCATAGCCACCGTCTCCTCCTGTGACAGGGGATACACGTGACTCCTGGAAAGTGCAGCGTCTACCAGGAGATTTATTGCACAATCCCCTCGTCGATGAGGTGTTAATTGGGTCGCCGCCTTTTTTATTTTTATTTATTTTTATTTTACCGTTATTTTACCAGGTAAGTTGACTGAGAACACGTTCTCATTTGCAGCAACGACCTGGGGAATAGTTCCAGGGGAGAGGAGGGGGATGAATGAGCCAATTGTAAACTGGGGATTATTAGGTGACCATGATGGTTTGAGAGCCGGATTGGGAATTTTAGCCAGGACGCCGGGGTTAACACCCCTACTCTTACGACAAGTGCCATGGGATCTTTAATGACCTCAGAGAGTCAGGACACCCGTTTAACGTCCCATCCGAAAGACGGCACCCTACACAGGGCAGTGTCCCCAATCACTGCCCTGGGGCATTGGGATATTTTTTTTAGACCAGAGGAAAGAGGGCCTCCTACTGGCCCTCCAACACCACTTCCAGCAGCATCTGGTCTCCCATCCAGGGACTGACCAGGACCAACACTGCTGAGCTTCAGAAGCAAGCCAGCAGTGGTATGCAGGATGGTATGCTGCTGCTGCTTACAGAAGGCGATAGCCAAATTGGCATATTCTGAGGGAATGCGCACGGTGGAGATTTGCTCTGGACTTCCCACCGTCGTTGCACCGATGGGAAACCCCTACACACCTGCCTGAGCACTCCTCTGACTACCCCTTTAGAGCCCTCTGTTGCAAGGAAATCTTGGGGTTGTAACGGGCCAACCAGGGGATCCCCAGCACCACCGGAAACGCAGGAGAATGAACGAGGAAGAGACTCATTCTCTCCTCATGACCCTCCTGCGTAACCATGCCCAGTGGAGCCGTGGCCTCCCTGACTAGCCCTGACCCTAATGGTCGGCTATCTAAGGCGTGCACTGGGAAGGGCTTATCAATCTGAACAAAGGGGATCCCTAAACTATGTGCAAAACTGCGGACATTAAAATTCCCTGCTGCGCCTGAATCTACTAGCGCCTTATGCCGGGAATGAGGGGAAAATTCAGGAAAAGAAATTAACACATACATGTGACCAACGGGGGGCTCTGGGTGAGCCTGGTGCCGACTCACCTGGGTGTCCGAGCAGTGCTCGGCCTGACATCTCGACTCCCCGAAGGACCCCTCCAGCACCGGTCAGCAGTGTTCCCTCTACGACCATAGCTGGTACAGGAAAGGGCTCCTCCTCCGGTCACCCTCGCTGCAGCACCTCCTAGCTCCATGGGCATTGGAGTGGAGGGGCTGGGGGATGAAACTGAAAGGACCCGATCCGGACGTCCGTGGGTCGCCAGCAAGTTGTCCAAACGAATGGACATGTCTATCAGCTGGTCCAAGCAGAGGGTGGTGTCTCTACAGGCTAGCTCCCTACGGACGTCCTCGCGCAAACTGCACCTGTAGTGATCGATCAGGGCCACGTTGTTCCATCCCACGCCAGCGGTCAAGGTCTGGAACTCTAGGGCAAAGTCCTGTGCTCTCCTCTTCTCCTGCCTTAGATGGAACAGCCTTTCACCCGTCGCTCGGCCCTCAGGTGGGTGGTCGAACACGGCCCGAAAGCGGCGGGTGAACTCTGGGTAGTTGTCCCTCGCTGAGTCTGGATCGTTCCATACCACGTTGGCCCACTCCAGGGCTTTGCCTGAGAGGCAGGAGACAAGGGCGTTCACGCTCTCACGTCCCGAAGGAGCCGGGTGAACGGTTGCCAGGTATAACTCCATCTGGAGTAAGAACCCCTGCCACCCGGCCGCCGTCCCATCGTACTCCCTCGGGAGTGAGAGTCGAATACCACTGGGACCAGGCAATGAAGGAGAGGGTTGTGGTACTGGTTGGAGTGTGGCTGGTGGAGGTGTAGGAGAGAGGTGGCCGTCCTATCTTTCCATCGTCACCATCACCTGATCCATTGCGGTACCCAGCCGTTGTAACACTGCCATGTGGTGTTGAATGCGCTCCTCCATAAATGTTGGGAGTTCACCTCCTGCTGACTCCATCGATCTGGTGCGGGATTCTGTGACCATGTTGCGTTAGGAGGTAGGAGTCAGGAGCAGGAGAGCAGAGATGTCTGAGATGCGTACTTTTAATAGGCAAGTCCACCAAATACAGGTATGGCACAATCCAAAAGTCAAACGCCCTCGACAAGAGACACCCGTTACTCACACGGAGGAACAAACAAAGCTCCTAAATAACACACTCTTATTCAATGCGTGAAACAAAAAATAGGTCACAACCTCACCGAGCTACATCACAAAATAAAACCATCCCGCACAAACCTAGGCAGGCAACAGGGAATGAAGGTTAAAATGAAGGTTAAAAATAACATTTAAAGTCAATAAGAAGTCCACACATTTATTCAAGGTTTAAATACTATTTATACAGTCATGTACTCAGAACATTACACTGTCAACCAAAACAGACAAATCTCCACATCATTCTTCATGACGATCTGTAACATCTTGAAACCTGCAAGATCAACAAGGGAGCTGGCTTTCTGTTGTACATTTGTTTGAGGTTTTATTGGTGAAAACGTACTAATATCAGGGTCTCAGTTGTAATCTCATGATGAGAGAATTCTGAGTGTGTGGTGTTGAGGGGCAATGGGGATGTTTGTGCTGGAGAATGCAAGTTCATTACACTTGTATTGAGAAAGCTTACTAGACAGTTGATCTGTGTCATGCAGTGCTGGGCTTCATTAAGCCTCCTCTGCCATGCTGTGGCTGCATTTACACTGCACTTCCCACAGCGCTGCATTGGCACCACACATACCACACTCCGTAGGGGTGACGGCTAGGGCCCCACAGCTCCTCGTGGAGTAATGGCCTCTCAAACACACACACACTGCTCTTCACTCCATACGGGAAACCGCACTCTGCTACAGTCAGCAACTCGCAGGGATCCTGTAGTGTAAATTGGGTAGGCATAAATGAAGGAGGCACCTCCAGCTTTAAGAATGCAGCATTAGGAGTGCCCCGCTGATACGTTGAGCTTCTAACGGGTCTGGAGGTGAACCAAACTGCCTACACCGGAGTTAAAGAGTTGAAGCGGTGCCTAGTGCTTGTGGAGGGGAGGGGGTCACAGTGGCTGATGAATCGGCATAATTCGGTTCTGCTGAGCTAAAGCTAAAGGATCTTGGATGGATGGAGGATCATCTGTCTTAATGGCTGCATGGTGGACAATTCAGAGAGGATGGTCAGAGAGGAATTGGGAATGTAGGCAAGATTCCTTGCAAAACGAGGATGCCTAAGTAGAGGGTGTAATTTGAAAAGAAGAGAAGGGATTGGTCAATGTGCCCCCTTGGGTAAAATACTCTTGTACTTCAGCATCTTGTTTTATTTGTCTCTTTCCTGGTCCTATTCTAGGAGGCCAGACGGCATCTATCATATTAAAGAGCCCTTCTCTCTTCCCCCAAGTAGAGGACGTTTGAGTTCATCTCTATCTGCAGCAATGTCCTACTTATGCACATCGAGCTAATTTACAGTGACTGGAAAAGGGGTACCACTCAAACATTACACACAGCTATCTCAGGCAAGATCGTTTCACATCCCCTTGACTTATGCATAAGGACATACATCATTCAAATTGTATATCTGAAAATATCACTTAACCTTACTCAAACAGCATATTCCATAGTACTCCTTTTTAATTCATGAAATGAATGATATTGAGAAACTAGCATGTTAAGAATGATTCTCGCTCAATTGTTCTACTGTACTTCTCCTCATAGATGTTCTATTTCAAGAGGCTGACGATGTACTCTGCATGCTGTAACCCCATCCTCAAGGTGCTCATGAAAATCTCTAAGACAAACTGAATGTTTAAGAAGCATCCTTCATCTCAGCTGCACGCATAAGACCATTCTGAGACTGGATTTGAGGGAAAACTAGAGTAGAAAATGAACAAAGCTGAGTCTTTTGCGGAATACACAGAGGGAGACAGTGGATTGGGGATTGGAGTGATGGCGTTGTTTGCTTTTGAAATGACATGAGTCAGGATGTCTCTTAGTCCCTTGACAAATATGCCCAATCTGACAGAATGCACACTGAGAATTTGCTGAGCTTTTAAGCAGATACTGTGTCAGAACAGTTCAAACATTGTTATTTCACACACCAAGTCATATTGAAAAAAATTGCTCAACGATGTGACAGTGGTGGACCAGTGACACAGCTTCTGAAACAGCTCTAACTTCACTTCAAGGCAATTTTCTGAAAGACTATTCTACAAATGTACTCAGTCTTTGATTGCTCCATATTATAGCAGCTGCACTGTTACAAAAATGTATGTTTTCTTAGATCAGCTTTATACAATAGTCATTGTTTGATTTGAAATGATACAGTTACTATGAGGTTACAGTACAGACTGTCAGCTTTAATTTGAGGTTATTTCTCATCCATATTGGGTGAATCATTTTGAAATTACAACACTTTTTGTGGATAGTCCCCTCATTTTAGGGGAGCAAAAGTATAGGGACAAATTCACTTAAGTGCATTAAAGTAATAAAACGTTAAGCATTTGGTCCCATATTCCTAGCACACAATGACTACATCAAGCTTATGACTACACATTTATTGGACGCATTTGGTGTTTGTTTTGGTTGCGTTTTAGATTATTTTGTGCCCAATAGAAATTAATAGTAAATCATGTATTATGCCATTTTGGAGTCACTTTTATTGTAAATAAGAATTTCTAAACACTTCTACATTCATGTGGGTGCTACCATGATTACGGATAATTCTGAATGAATCGTGAATAATGATAAGTGAGACAGACGCACAAATATCATACCGCCAAGACAGGCTTAGCATTTTTTGAGAAGTATGATATTTGTGCGTCTATAACATTGTCACTCATCATTATTCACGATTCATTCAGGATTATCCGTAACCATGGTATCATATGTAGAATTTTCTGTGGCATAGCAGAATTAATATGTCCTTAGATTAGAATAAAGTACACACCACAAGCTGGTCGAGAGTTTCAAGTTCCTCAGTGTCCAGATCACTAAGGATCTATCATGGTCCACACACTCCATCACAGCAGTGATGAGGGCACGACAACGCCTCTTCCCCCTCAGGACTTTGAAAAGATTTGGCATGGGCCCTCAGATCCTCAAGACTCCAGCCAGCCAAGTCATAGACTGTTCTCTCTGCTACCGCAGGCCAAACGGTACCTACGCACCAAGTCTGGAACCAACAGGACCTTGAACAGCTTATACCCCGAAGCTATAAGACTGCTAAATAGTTAATACAGGTAGCTATTTGGTTAACTATTTGCATTGACCATTTTTGCATGAACTTTGACTCATCACATACGCTGCTCCTACTGTTTATTGTAAAGCTTTAAAGGAATGGGCAATTGGCATGCTGACAGCAGGAATGTCCACCAAAGCTGTTGCCAGATAATTGAATGTTCATTTCTCTACCGTAAGCCACCTCCAGCATCATTTTAGACAATTTGGCAGTATTTCCAACCAGCCTCACAATCGCAGACCACATGTAACCACGCCAGCCCAGGACCTCCACATCCAGCTTCTTCACATGCGGGATTGTCTGAGAACAGTCACCCGTTCAGCTGATGAAACTGTGGGTTTGCACACCAAAGAATTTCTGTCAGAAACCAACTCATGGAAGATCATCCGCGTGCTCACCAGGGTCTTGACCTGACTGCAGTTTGGTATCGTAACCGACTTCGTTGGACAATGGTGGAGTTGGGGTTATAGTATGGACAGGCATAACTACGGATATCAAACACAATGGCAATTTGAATGCACAGAGATACCGTGACGAGGTCCTGAGGTGCATTGTCGTACCCTTCATCTGTTGCAATCACCACGTTTCAGCATGATAATGCACAAGCCCATGTCGTCTATACACAATTCCTGGAAGCTGAAAATGGCCCAATTTTCCATGGCCTGCATACTCAGACATGTCACCCATTGAGCATGTGTGGGATGCTCTGGATCGACGTATACGGCAGCGTGTTCCAGTTCGTCGGACGATGCAATGTTTTTTAACTCAATTGTCCAGTGTTGTGATCGCGTGCCCACTGGAGCCACTTCTTTTTAGCTGATGGGAGTGTAACCTGGTGTGGTCATCTGCTGCAATAGCCCATCTGTGACAAGTACCGACGAGTTGTGCGTTCTGAGATGCCGTTCTGCACACCACTGTTGTACTATGCCGTTATTTAACTGTTTGTGGTCTGCCTGTTAGCTTGCACGATTTTTGCCATTTTCCTTCAACCTCTCATCAACGAGCCGCTGACTGGATGTTTTTGGTTTGTCGCACAGATCACGGTAAACCATAGACTGTCATGCGTGAAAAGCCAAGGAGGCCGGCCGTTTCTAAGATACTGGAACCGACGATCATAACACGCTCGGAGTTGCTTACAGTAGGTCTCTTGCTTTGCCTATTCTAACAGTAAATGAATACCTCGATGCCCGTCTGCCTGCTTTATGTAGCAAGCCATGGCCATGCGACTCACCGCATGTAGGAGCGAACGAGGGGTGTACCTAAAACTGGCCACTGAGTGCATGTACATATCTACCTCAATTACCTCATGCCCTTGCACATCGAATCGGTCCTGGTACCCTGTGTATATAGCCAAGTTATCGTTACTCATTGTGTATTTATTCCTTGTTACTATTTTTCTATTTCTCCCCCTCTCTGCATTGTTGAGCCAGTAAGTAAGGATTTCACTGTTAGTCTACACCTGTTGTTTACAAGGCATGTGACGTACAAATTCAATAACATTTGATTTGAGATTGTAATTATATCCTTCCAAAATCCATGGCAGACTAGAGCTCTTCATCAAGCGTATATTTTTATTGTTGAAGACACACATCTCAGATCAATCTTTTACTTTCAGGCAGACACTGGGGATGCTATGTGACCTCTAGTACTAGCTGCAGTGTTAAGTCAATGGTACGAGGGAGTATACCAGACGTTTTAGGCAAAATCCCCACATCAGCATGACATCTAAACCAGAATGCATCACCACATCAGCATGACATCTAAACCAGAATGCATCACCACATCAGCATGACATCTAAACCAGAATGCATCACCACATCAGCATGACATCTAAACCAGAATGCATCACCACATCAGCATGACATCTAAACCAGAATGCATCACCACATCAGCATGACATCTAAACCAGAATGCATCACCACATCAGCATGACATCTAAACCAGAATGCAGCAAGAACAGCTCGACAGTGAGGGGTCGCACCAGCAAGACCAGCTCGACAGTGAGGAGTCGCACCAGCAAGGCCAGCTCGACAGTGAAGAGTCGCACCAGCAAGACCAGCTCGACAGTGAGGAATCGCACCAGCAAGACCAGCTCGACAGTGAGGCGTCGCACCAGCAAGACCAGCTCGACAGTGAGGCGTCGCACCAGCAAGGCCAGCTCGACAGTGACGAGTCGCACCAGCAAGGCCAGCTCGACAGTGAGGAGTCGCACCAGCAAGACCAGCTCGACAGTGATGAGTCGCACCAGCAAGACCAGCTCGACAGTGAGGAGTCGCACCAGCAAGGCCAGCTCGACAGTGAGGAGTCGCACCAGCAAGGCCAGCTCGACAGTGAGGAGTCGCACCAGCAAGACCAGCTCGACAGTGAGGGGTCGCACCAGCAAGACGAGCTCGACAGTGAGGAGTCGCACCAGCAAGGCCAGCTCGACAGTGCGGGGAAAAGACACACGGAACAGTGTGTGCAGAAGGCAATATGATACGCAGGACACCAAGCACTGCAAGTGCAACAAATACGCAACACTTTTCTAACAGCAACCTCAAACACCACAGCTCAGACACAACAGCAAATTAACATGGAATGACATCGCAGCAATGGCAGAAATAGCCTGCTGCGTCTATTTTAATGCTACCAAGTCACATGTTTCAGGGCATAAACTGTTGATACGCTACAATACATTGAGTTTTCAGTGTGACTCTAGCCCGTCTGGTGGTATACTGTAGCTATATAGGACATATTAAATGACCACATTAAGGTGACAGGCGAGCTGGCATCTGGTACCCATAGAGAGTGCTCTGGTTCATCCAATATCCTATCATCCACACAAATGTTTTCAAATTCATGCTTTTTAGGTGCAGGGAAATAACATCCAACAAGGCAAGCAGCTAGAATCATTCAAACATCCTTTAATATTGGGTTTATGTTTATAAATAAACAAAGCTTTGTACCAATTCTTCATAATTTGGAGCAGCGTACATTCCAACACGCGCAAACGGAAGTTCCACAAATGTTGAACAGCACGTTATGTGTTGGTTAACATCTCTTTATTGCAAAAGGATAGCAGGAAGGGGGTACATTCATTTAAGATTTTCATGATTTGTTCTTCGCTATAGTGGATAATGAACCTCTGTAAATGTACCAGCACTCTTTGACCTGTGAACTTGTGACCTCATTAGAGAAAGGTAGTGCACAGGGCTAAGGTAAGTGACAGCAGTGGCAGCCTTTGAAATTTTGTAGGACTGTTCCAGTGACTGATAGGGTAGGGCAGCGGAGGGACGAGGGGACCTAGAGTGCACACGAGGTCCTCAAACAAAGGCTGCTCTTCGATCCCTCGCGCAAACAGCTTGATCAACTGGCAGTGAACTCTGGCAGGGCAGAAGACAAAGAAAACATTGTCAGGGAAAAAAACTAAGGCATGAATTCAATTCAAATGTTGAAGACAGCACAGTGCAGGAAATAAACTTTTAGAAGTGTGTTATATTTCCATGTAGAGGGGTGCGTACCCGACTTCAATGGCAGCGTGGGGGAGGATCTCGCCGTCACAGTTCCAGCTGCTATAGGCAGGGCTGCAGCTGCAGGCCGGGTGGTCCCGGCAGATCTGGCTGAAGAGCTGCTTGCCGTTCTCCCTCAGGTCCAGCTCCGAGTCGTTTTGGCAGTGGCGCGGCGTGAAGCGGAAGCGCCGCACACGGTGCACCTCTACAAAGGTCATGTCAAACTGAAGGGGGGAGGAACAGAAGTGAGAAAGTGAAATCCCTGGTACAGGAAAGTGGCGAGTTAAACATCTCATGCAATCACTGCTATGGACCCGGGTTGGAGTACCCACAGAAATCAAGAAACCATTGCAGTAGCCCCATCCAGTGTGGTTACCTGGTCGTCTTTGCTGGTGTGGCGTAGCAGGAGGCGAAGGAAGTTGAATCGGGAGCACTTGCGAACGAGGATGAGGTCGGTGGTGCCGTCAGCGACCTGGGCGGCGGGGGACAGGCCCTTGGGGCTACGGGGACAGGCACAGCTCATACTGGCTGCGTTGACGGCCAGGAACTTCCCTCTGACCACCCCCCACCCCACTTCATATTCTGGGATAGAGCAGAAACAGATGTTCGGGCTTTGTGGTGAAAACATTGAGCAGGTTTCAGTAGAGACCCATAGCGTGTGGAGTTGAGGCCATATGTTAGTTCAGGCAGAGATACTGTACCTACCTCTGTCTGAGACATCTGGAGCCGTCTTGGATTCCTCTGGGGAATCCCCTGAATACAGCTGCCCGTTGCGCTGGCATATGAAGCACCTGGAAAGCAGGAATGGAGTTGGCTAGCCAAGTGAGCAATCTCCTTTGCACCATCTAGACAAACATGTAATACTAAACTACACAACAGGTTGTACGTGTCGTGTACAGTATAACATACCCAGCTCTACACCTGGTCTTGTCTTGCGGTGTTCCCAGTGTGTCAGTTGCTGGTAGAAAAGACACAGCCCCTTCATAGTGGTGATGTGTCAGGAACGTCTTAAAACCTGCACAAAACGACATCATGCCATTTCACTAGCAACAGCAACAGACTCCCGCAACAGTATGGTTGTATTTCCTAAAACAGCTAAAGCTACTCCTCTGACCCACCTGAAAAGTCATATCTGGCTGGTCCCATCCAGCGTTTCCTCTCGCTGTCTGCCAGCACGTCGCCGTAGAAACCGTATCCAAGCAGGGAGACGGAATACCTCAAGAATGTGTTGTTGTGATGGACCGAGCACACGTCCATTGGCTGGGAGTCTCCTGTGAAGACACGCACCCCCCAAGTCTAGTATGAGTGATCCTCCACAGATACTGTGTGTGTGGGGTACAGTGTCTTAAAGAGGTGTGATGACACACTATGTCCTTTTACTATAAAAAACACACCTGCACACCCATCCACCCACACTGACCTCCAGCAGTTTCCTCTTATCTCAAAATCTTTGAATAAGTTGGTCACGGCTGTCACTTGTTGGTCAGCGGAGTATGCCATAGCGATAACATAGAAGTGACAAACACGAGACATTTCTTTTCACAATGAATCTCCAGGAATGACCTGGAACAGTGATAAAGAATGCTTATGCTACTAGTCTGTGCTGTATAAAAATGTCAGCTACACTATTTTTAAAGGCAATTTAATTGGAAGTGCTGTTAATATTTCAATATAGATAACTGCACCCACCCACTATGACATGTAAAGCTGAGGTCACAGGGTCATTGATGCCGACAGTGGCATAGCAGATGCAGTCCGTTGAACCTGGATACCACACAAAACAAGACAATGATACATTATGTTCCTGCCTACACAGACAAAAGCTAGAAGTGTGTGTGTTTGTAATAATAATAATAATAATTTGGTGGGTGCTTAAAACTGTCCCCTCTCATACATGTACAAGTGTGTACTAACATGCATGCGTGTATTGGAAATGTTTTTGTTTTTTTTGTTGCATATCCCAACACCCTTGGAGAGTGGGATCACGGCCAGGGTGTGTGTGTGTGTGTGTGTGTGTAAGATGGAAAAATGGAACGCGGAAATCAACACAGACAGTGGAGTGTACATGAAATGGACCTCATGGTTGACATTAGTTTGTAAACATACGCAGTCATGTCATAAACTGGGCTATTGATGTGATCATTGCTGTGTAAACATAGTGGTATGTGTGTTTTTACTTTATTAGAATCCCAATAGCTGTTGCACATGCAGGAGCTACTCTTCCACATAAAACAAAATACATGACAGAGTACAGAATAGCTATAGACAAGAACATCGTTACATTAAATCAAAAATATTAAATATAAATAAGATTCTATATTGTCAAGACACCAAGAGAGGAGAATGCTTGCAGATGGCATGTATAGAATGTGTACATGCATGTGCTTGTGAATGTCTGCGTGTGGTCTTGACTAACCTGCGGGTATAATGTCGATGTGGAGACTACAGGGTACCAGCTTCTCCTCCGGGCTGTTCTGGTCCACTCCGTTATCCCTGTGTGTTCGAGAGACCAGGCCGTGAACTATCTCGCTGAACATGCTGTCCCCGCCCACACACACTACCCTGCATAGAGGTCAAAGTTCATGTAACAGAGGTCAGAACAACAAAACTGATCTTTTTGTTTGTCGTTTGAGATTAATATACTTGACCAGGGGTGTTTTTAGTTCAACTGTGATTGGTTGAATATGATTTAGTGACGTTTGAGCTGAAAACCAGACTACAAAGAGGTCTTTAACCCTTTCATACGTACCATCACACGGGTGTGATCGTTCTACAGTGGTCCCTGAAGCGTACGATCACACCCGTGTGATTAGAACACTCATTTAGAACGGCCAGTTTCGAATGACGCAACAATCAGCGTTTGAGCTGGCCACACTTTTTTTTTAGAAACTATTTACACAAACACAGTCCTTACAAAGTTATGTCCAGAATGTGAGCAGTTTATTTTTTGGATTCAATGTTCAGATATTCACAGATGTATATATAGCATAACACAATCATCCTAACCGGGAAAATGTAGGCTACAATAGTCCTAGCGCTAACTGAGGAAAGATTGACAAGCAGTCATATTTTCTAACTCTAGGCTGACATAAACTACAATATGAATTAGCTAATAGCAATTACTATGTATAATTAATCACATCACGGGTGAGCTCACCATTGATCGAAATAATTAGGTAAAACACTTTATAGAAATCGAAAGTAATCCGATGATTAGTTTCAGCGTGCAGCCATGCATTTTTCCTCACAGAAACCGAAGATAATAAGAGAAGACGAGATGAGTTTGGCCTATTTATAGTATGCGTGTTGAAGGGGTGTGTCATCTACCGTCGTTCACATCCCACCATTCATTTCCAGAAGTCCTCAAAGAATTTGTGAACTCTTACTCACCCCATTTTGTTATAACATCTTTGGTCAAACAGACGATTACGTGAAACCCAGAATGCATTGTATGTCAACAAACATGGCTACACAGCTGGAATTAGCTTAGCTCATCATAATCAGTACAACCTTCAAAAAAATTATTTTACACACATAATATGTGCCCATTACAATCTGTGCACGAATCGGAATGCATGATTTGTCACCTAGAATTGAAAACATGTGAATAAAACCGTAAATACACAAATAATTGCCACACAAAACATTTTCTGATAGTGATTTATTGATACAAGTGGCGCGTGCCGGTAGTCAAACACGTACCCTCTCACTCTGAGCCATTCAGTGTTGTTGTTTATGTATGTAGCTAGTGAGCTAAGCTGTAGCATTAGCAATGTCTTTCAAAAGGAGACAACTCACAAATGTGAAAATTCTGGAGATTTTTTTTTAAATTCTGACAATGAGTCTAAAAGTCAGGATTCAAATTCTGACAGTGACAGTGAGGAGCTGCCCTCCAACCTTGTAGCCATTGAGAACCCTGAATCTGAATTTCCCTTGTCCACTGACGAAGTACCAGTTCCCTTTGAAGATGCTGGTGGTGATGGAGGCAGACCGACAGTGGATGAAGTACAGGAGTTCTGTGGTAGCTGGAAGGCCACCAGTCATTTCATCCCTCCTGGCCCTGCCCAACTCACGCTGGGGCGACCGTTAAGGATATTTGGAACTCACGCATGAAAGGGTTAATTGAATTGAGAGAGAAACGGGGGATAAGGGGGAATAGACTCTGGGATTTTTGAAGATTATTAAAACTGGTTGCTCTTATACATTCTTATTGATGAACCAATGAATCAAACTGCTCTTGTTATTACCTTTGCGGGGGGAGGTTGTCTTATTCTGCTGGGCTGGAGGGGGCTGTGCAACCCCCTGTTGGCCCAAAGAGAAGATGGAATAATCTGAGAGAGAGATAAAGAAAATGATCCAAAACAAACATCAGCCATGTTTCCAAAAATAGACTTGAGTAAACATCAAACAGTTCTATTCCAATTGAGTACCAGAGCCTATAGTGTGCTTGTGTGCTCTGTCTGTACAGTATATCACAAAAGTGAGTACACCCCTCACATTTTTGTATATATTTGAGTATATCTTTTCATGTGACAACACTGAAGAAATGATTTGCTACAATGTAAGGTAGTGAGTGTACAGCTTGTATAACAGTGTAAATTTGCTGTCCCCTCAATAACTCAACACACAGCCATTAATGTCTAAACCGCTGGCAACAAAAGTGAGAATACCCCTAAGTGAAAATGTCCAAATTGGGCCCAATTAGCCATTTCCCTCTCAGGTGTGAATGGGGAGCAGGTGTGTTAAATTTGGTATCATCGCGCTCACACTCCCTCATACTGACTGGTCACTGGAAGTTCAACATGGCACCTCATGGCAAAGAACTCTCTGAGGATCTGAAAAAAAGAATTGTTGCTCTACATAAAGATGGCCTGGGCTATAAGAAGATTGCCAAGACCCTGAAATTGAGCTGCAGCACGGTGGCCAAGACCATATAGCGGTTTAACTGGACAGGTTCCACTCAGAACAGGACTCGCCATGGTCGACCAAAGACGTTGAGTGCATGTGCTCAGCGTCATATCCAGAGGTTGTTTTTGGGAAATCGACGTATGAGTGCTGCCAGCATTGCTGCAGAGGTTGAAGGGGTGGGGGGTCAGCCTGTCAGTGCTCAGACCATACGCCGTCCACTGCATCAAATTGGTTTGCATGGCTGTCGTCCCAGAAGGAAGCCTCTTCTAAAGATGATGCACAAGAAAGCCCGCAAACAGTTTGCTGAAGACAAGCAGACTAAGGACATGGATTACTGGAACCATGTCCTGTGGTCTGATGAGACCAAGATAAACTTATTTGGTTCAGATGGTGTCAAGCGTTTATGGCGGCAACCAGGTGAGGAGTAGAAAGACAAGTGTGTCTTGCCTACAGTCAAGCATGGTGGTGGGAGTGTCATGGTCTGGGGCTGCATGAGTGCTGCCGGCACTGGGGAGCTACAGTTCATTGAGGGAACCATGAATGCCAACATGTACTGTGACATACTGAAGCAGAGCATGATCCCCTCCCTTCGGAGACTGGGCCGCAGGGCAGTATTCTAACATGATAACGACCCCAAACACACCTCCAAGAAAACCACTGCCTTGCTAAAGAAGCTGAGGGTAAAGGTGATGGACTGGCCAAGCATGTCTCCAGACCTAAACCCTATTGAGCATCTGTGGGACATCCTCAAACGGAAGGTGGAGGCGTGCAAGGTCTCTAACATCCACCAGCTCCGTGATGTCGTCATGGAGGAGTGGAAGAGGACTCCAGTGGCAACCTGTGAAGCTCTGGTGAACTCCATGCCCAAGAGGGTTAAGGCAGTGCTGGAAAATGATGGTGTCCACACAATATTGACACTTTGGGCCCAATTTGGACATTTTCACTTAGGGGTGTACTCACTTTTGTTGCCAGCGGTTTAGACATTAATGGCTGTGTGTTGAGTTATTGAGGGGACAGCAAATGTACACTGTTATACAAGCTGTACACTCACTACCTTACATTGTAGCAAAGTGTCATTTCTTCAGTGTTGTCACATGAAAAGATATACTTTAATATTTACAAAAATGTGAGAGGTGTACTCACTTTTGTGATACACTGTATGTATGTCTTGCTCTGCCTCTCTATATCTCTCATCCTTTTTACCTATACCTCACTGTGCCATCAAATACTTTGTGAAAAGTCTGTCCCGCTCTATCCCCCTTCATGTTTTACCTTTCCACACCTCCAACGCTTTCATTTTTTGAAGCTTTTCATTCTTCATGTCTTCCAGTTCTCATACTTTCTTTCCTCTTCTCTTCCTCTCCAACTTTTTAATTTTTCCAAACATTTCATTCTTCATGTCTTCTGCTTTCATCCATGCAATTCATCCAAGCTGTAACAACCAATTATGCAAACTTCTCTTTATACTATAGATTGTGTAAATATTTTCTAAATGTTTATAGTATAGAACACTATGCTGTTAAATGTGTTATAAGACATTACTAATCAATTGAAACTCCTCAGTAATCAAGCGGAGGTTCGGTAATCCAGATTATACAGTTAAGATAAATTAACCCTTTCATGCGTGAGTTCCAAATATCTCTTAACGGTCGCCCCAGTGTGAGTTTTTTTATGCACGTGATGCTAGAATGTTCTCTCCATTCCAGAATGTTATTGACACGTGAGGTAACGTTACTCATTTTATAACCTTTATGGTGTTATAGTCAATCGTGCTTATGTAGCTACATTATTCTATTAGCTCTGTAAAACAATGCTAGTTGCGTCAGATAACTATTAGCTTGTGTTGTATTTTGAAGCTACCCTGGCTCTCTCTTCTCCTGTAGCTCCAAGGCATAGCGATTGGTCTCCTCTACTATGTTTCCCACCAGCTCCTCTGTCAGAAACAACTTGAAGCACTCTGCCTCAGTTGGAAATGGCAAGGGGCGTTGCATTCCAGACTGGGACTCGTCAAAGCAAACAGCAGGGCCAGGAGGGATGAAATGACTGGTGGCCTTCCAGCTACCACAGAACTCCTGTACTTCATCCACTGTCGGTCTGCCTCCATCACCACCAGCATCTTCAAAGGGAACTGGTACTTCGTCAGTGGACAAGGGAAATTCAGATTCAGGGTTCTCAATGGCTACAAGGTTGGGGGGCAGCTCCTCACTGTCACTGTCAGAATCCTGACTTTCAGACTCATTGTCAGAATTGTAAAAAATCTCCAGAATTTCCACATTTGTGAGTTGTCTCCTTTTGAAAGACATTGCTAATGCTACTGCTTAGCTCACTAGCTACATACATAAACAACAACACTGAATGGCTCAGAGTGAGAGGGTAAGTGGTTGACTGCCGGCACGCGCCACTTGTATCAATAAATCAATATCAGAACATGTTTTGTATGGCAATTATTTGTGTATTTACGGTTTTATTCACATGTTTTCAATTCTAGGTGACAAATCATGCATTCCGATTCTTGCACATTATGTGTGTAAAATACTTTTTTTGAAGGGTGTACTGATTATGATGAGCTAAGCTAATTCCAGCTGTGTAGCCATGTTTGTTGACATACAATGCATTCTGGGTTTCACGTAATCGTCTGTTTGACCAAAGATGTTATAACAAAATGGGGCGAGTAAGAGTTCACACATTTTAGGAGGACTTCCGGAAATTAATGGTGGGATGTGAACGACGGTAGATGACACACCCCTTCAACATACATACTATAAACAGAACAAACTTATCTCGTCTTCTCTTATTATCTTCGGTTTCTGTGAGGAAAAATGCATGGCTGCCTGCTGAAACTAATCATCGGATTACTTTCGATGTCTATAGTGTTTTACCTAATTATTTCGATCAATGGTGAGCTCACCCATAATGTGATTAATTATACATAGTAATTGCTATTAGCTAATTCATCATGTAGTTTATGTCAGCCGAGAGTTAGAAAATATGACTGCTTGTGTTAGGTCAATCTTTCCTCAGTTAGCGCTAGGACAAATGTAGCCTACATTTTTCCGGTTAGGATGATTGTGTTGTGCTATATATACTTCTGTGAATATCTGAACATTGAATCCAAAAATAAACTGCTCACATTCTGGACATCACTTTGTAAGGACTGTATTTGTGTAAATAGTTTCTGAAAAAAGTGTGGCCAGCTCAAACGCTGATTGTCATCATTCGAAACTGGCCGTTCTAAACGAGCGTTCTAAACGAGTGTTCTAATCACACGGGTGTGATCGTACGCTTCAGGGACCACTGTAGAACGATCACACCCGTGTGATGGTACGTATGAAAGGGTTCAAATGGATTTATTGGCATGGGAAACATAAGCAAGTGAAATAGATAATAAACAAAAGTGAAATAAACAATCAAAAATTAACAGTAAACATTACGTTCACAAAAGTTTCAAAGGAATAGAGACATTTAACCTGTCTAGGAATGGGGTGCCCCCCCACCCCCACTGAAAAGGCAGAGCCGCGAAATTCAAAACAAATATTTTTTTTTTAAATATTTAACTTTCACACATTAAAGTCCAATACAGCTAATGAAAGACACAGATCTTGTGAATCCAGCCAACATGTCCGATTTTTAAAATGTTTTACAGGGAAGACACAATATGTAAAGATGTAAATCTATTAGCTAAACACATTAGCATAATCCACCATCTTTTCTTTGTCCACCAACACCAGTAGCTATCACCAATTCGGCTAAACTAAGATATTGATAGCCACTAACCAAGAAAAAAGCTCATCAGATGACAGTCTGATAACATATTTATGCTATAGGATAGGTTTTGTTAGAAAAATGTGCATATTTCAGGTAGATGTCATAGTTTACAATTGCACCCACCGTCACAAATGGACTAGAATAATTACAATGAGCAACGTGTTTACCAAACTACTAATCAAACATTTCGTAAAAATACACAGCATACACTAATCGAAAGACACAGATCCTGTGAATACAGACAATATTTCAGATTTTCTAAGTGTCTTACAGCGAAAACACAATAAATCGTTATATTAGCATACCACATATGCAAACGTTACCAGAGCATTGATTCTAGCCAAAGAGAGCGATAACGTAAACGTCGCCAAAATATATTAATTTTTTCACTAACCTTCTCAGAATTCTTCAGATGACACTCCTGTAACATCGTATTACACAATCCATATACAGTTTGTTCGAAAATGTGCATATTTAGCCACCAAAATCATGTTTAGACAATGACAAAAGTTGCCCAGCTGGTCAGACAATGTCATGCGCCATATTAGACAGTGATCTAGCCGTATACATAAATACTCATAAACGTGACTAAAAAATATAGGGTGGACAGCGATTGATAGACAATTTAATTCTTAATACAATCGCTGATTTACATTTTTTTTAAATTATCCTTACTTTTCAATACAGTTTGCGCCAAGCGAAGCTACGTCAAACAAGATGGCGTCCTAAGCGATTAACATTTCTCGACAGAAACACGATTTATCATAATAAATTGTTCCTACTTTGAGCTGTTCTTCCATCAGAATCTTGGGCAAAGAATCCTTTCTTGGGTCTAATCGTCTTTTGGTCGAAAGCTGTCCTCTTGCCATGTCGAAATGCCCATTGCGTTCGGCATGAACTGGAACCGTGCCCAGAGATTCAGTGTCTCAGAAATAAATGTCCCAAAATCGAACTAAACGGAAATAAATTGCTATAAAACGGTTCAAATTAACTACCTTATGATGTTTTAAACTCCTATAACGAGTAGAAACATGACCTGAGAAATATAACTGGCTTCACTAGTGCTTGGAAAAAGTGCAGGTCGGTGTCCACCGCGCGCATGACGCATCTGGAAAAGAGTTCCTACCTACACGTGTTTTTGTTTTATAGGGGCTGTGATTGCGCAATCGATACCATTCAAATCGTCATCACGTAAAGGCATCCAGGGGAAGACGTAAGCAGTGTCTGTATGCTCATAGCAATAACAATGGCCTTTAAACTGACTCCAGATCAGGGGCCAAAATGTGTGAAATCTGACTCCATGTCAGGGAAATTGCTGTAGAATGAGTTCTGTTCCACTCAGACAAAATTCCAACGCCTATAGAAACCAGAGACTGTTTTCTATCCAATAATAATAATAATATGCATATTGTACGATCAAGAATTTAGTAGGAAGCCGTTTAAAAAATTACACGATTTACATAAATAGTGACAACAGCACCCCCTAGCCTCAACAGGTTAATGTTGTTCTGGAATTGATTTGCACTTTTCGCACACAAGTACATTAATCTCTAGGAGACAGAACGCGTCTCCTTCCTGAGTGGTATGACGGCTGCGTGGGCCCATGGTGTTTAGACTTGCATACTATTGTTTGTACAGATAAACGTGGGTACCTTCAGGCATTTTGAAATTGCTCCCAAGGATGAACCAGACTTGTGGAGATCTACAATTGTTTTTCTGAGGTCTTGGCTGATTTCTTTTCATTTTCCCATGATGTCAAGCAAAGAGGCACTGAGTTTGAAGGTAGACCTTGAAATACATCCACAGGTACACCTCCAACTAACTCAAATTATGTCAATTAGCCTATCAGAAGCTTCTAAAGCATGACATCATTTTCTGGATTTTTCCAAGCTGTTTAAAGGCACAGTCAACTTAATGTATGTAAACTTCTGATCCACTGTAATTGTGATACAGTGAATTATAAGTGAAATAAACAATTGTTGGTAAAATTACTTGTCATGCACAAAATAGATCCCCTAACTGACTTGCCAAAAGTATAGTTTGTTAACAAGAAATTTGTGGAGTGGTTGAAAAATGAGTTTTAATGACTCCACCCTAAGTGATATGTAAACTTCCGACTTCAACTGTATGTGGTGTTGAGGGACAATGGGGGTGTTTGTGCTGGAGAATGCAACTTCATTACACTTGTATTGAGAAAGCTTACTAGACAGAGTTGATCTGTGTCATGCAGTGTTGGGCTTCATTAGGCCTCCTCTGCCATGCTGTGGCTGCGTTTACACTGCACTTCCCACAGTTCTGCATTTGCACCACACATACCAAAGTCCGTAGGGGTGATTGATAGGGCCCCACAGCTCCTAGTGGAGAAATGCACAATTGTGTTCTACATCACCCACTTAGTATGATATGTTATATCCTTTTTGGGGTTTGTCAACAAAATGGGTCACAGGCCAGCATTTGGTGTCACTGAAGGTCCTTTCAGATAAAAAGGGAACACACTGGCTTGGGTGAGTATAGAGTTTCCATTATTGGAAATTGATGAAAAAAATGTATCACTAGCCACTTTAACCTGTCTAGGACACACGTTCCCGCTAATGGTCGGTTTACATTGGTGCCATGTTCAGAAATGCCTCCAAAATATCCGAAGTAATTACAGAGGGCCACGTCATAAAACAGAAATACTCATCATAAACTTTGACGAAAAAAGCATACCATGCAATAATCTGAGACGGCGCTCAGAAGTAACAATATTTCTCCGCCATGTTGGAGTCAACAGAAATACGAAATTACATCATAAATATTCCCTTACCTTTGATGATTTTTCATCAGAATGCAGTGCAAGGAATCCTAGTTCCGCAATAAATCGTTGTTTTGTTCGATAATGTCCATTACTAGTGTCCAATTAGCTACTTTTGCTAGCACGTTTAGTTCACATGTCCAAAAGCTGGCGCTGGTCCAGGCAAACTCGGACGAAAACTTCAACAAGTTATATTCCAGGTTGAATAAACTGGTCAAACTAAGTAGAGAATTAATCTTCAGGATGTTATCATATATATCCAATAACGTTCCAACCGGAGCATTCGTTTTTGTGTACAGAGTAATGGAACGCAAGGCGATATCAAGAGTAATGTGCGTAACCAGGAACTGACATTATGCCAGACCACTGACTCGAATAGCTGCCACCCGGTCCCGCTTCATTCCACGTTCTACTGACTGTTGACATATAGTGGAAGGCGTAGGAAGTGCAAACAGATCCATATCTTACTGGGATGTGAAAAGGCGATGAGTTGAAAATCAACCAGCCCCAGAATTTCCACTTCCTGTTTGGAAGTTTGCCTGCACTATTGAGTTTTGTTATACTCACAGACATAATTCAAACAGTTTTAGAAACTTCAGAGTGTTTTCTATCCAATAGTAATAATAATATATATTAGCATATATATGCATATATTAGCATCTGGGACAGAGTAGGAGGCAGTTCACTCTGGGCACGCTATTCATCCAAAAGTGAAAATGCTGCCCCCTATCCCTAAAAGGTTTTAAACAATGCCACTTAATATAATAATGTTTACATACCCTACATTACTCATCTCATATGTATATACACTGTACTCTATATCATCTACTGCATCTTATGTAATACATGTCTCACTAGCCACTTTAAACTATGCCACTTTGTTTATGTTAGAGCCGATTTGGGCATATTTTGTATAAAAGACTGAACATACTGAGCTCCATGTACATTTGTGTAAATATATTAAATATTAATGTATATGATGAAATATTAGGTACGTACCTTTATGATTTATTTACCGGATTGAGATATATTCATTTGTTATTAGTGTAACTCAGTTTTTGGCCCCCCCTCTTGCCCATTCATTGTACTGTGTAAATTGTGTTAGTATAAAGGCAGGAAGTTGGGCCTTCGGGGGGAGGAGTCCTTGCTAGATGCGGGAGCGGTATAGTTTTTTGACCATATAGACATATAGACATACAGACATACAGAAAGACAGACAGGTCATATTATATTATGTATTTGCATTTCAAGTAATCTCTGCTTTAAGTTGATTGGAGAATACCTTTTGTTAGATAAGAATAAACATTTTTTGTTGCACTATATCCCTGGATCTCATTGAATGTTTGGCCGTTTGGAAACGTTAAGTGTGGACTGTATGCGTCCGAAACAACCCCGCTTCAGGCTTGGGCAGTGGCTATGGTAAAGAGGAAAGGAAGCCACTACAGTTTACATACCCTACATTAGTCATCTCATATGTATATACTGTATTCGATACCATCTACTGCATCTTGCCTATGCCGTTCTGTACCATCACTCATTCATGTATCTTTATGTACATATTCTTTATCCCTTTACACTTGTGTGTATAAGGTAGTAGTTGTGGAATTGTTAGGTTAGATTACTTGTTGGTTATTACTGCATTGTCGGAACTAGAAGCACAAGCATTTCGCTACACTCGCATTAACATCTGCTAACCATTTGTATGTGACAAATAAAATTTGATTTGATTTTGAGTTGTGAGCTTTGGAGACATGCTACTACTGTAGCTTTCATCGACTTGGTAAAGCCCTGAATCGAGGTCATTCCTCCCACTAAGTTAATAGACTTGCTTTTTCAAATATATTTTACACTAATAAATTGCTTTCATTTGTGGCCCAAAATACGTTTATGTTTGTGGTGATTTAAACTGATACATCTTTTCCAATAGTAAAGTCTTACTGATTCCCCCATTTTTATGTAAGTTTCAAATAGTAGCCTAGCAGTAAAAGAGGTGAGCCAGCAACTGGAGGGTTACCAGTTCGAATCCCGGGTCAGACGCAAAGAAGTGAGCTAGTAACCAGAGGGTTGCTGGTGTGAAATCCTAGATACCATTGCCTGCCGTTGTGCTCTTGAGCAAGGCACTTAATCCCCCACAACAGCAACGCCCAGTGTGGCAGCCTCCTGCACCTCTCCTAAACCTGTGTATGTACACTGAGTATACCAACAATTAAGAACACCTTTCTAATATTGAGTTGCAACCCCCTTTTACCCTCAGAACAGCCTCAATTTGCTGGGGGAGGACTCTACAAGGTGTTGAAAGTGTTCCACAGGGATGCTGACCACTGTTGACTCCAATGCTTCCCATAGTAGTGTCAAGTTGGCTGGATGTCCTTTGAGTGGTGGACCATCCTTGATACACACAGGTAACTGTTGAATGTGAAAAACACAGCAGGATTGTAGTTCTTGACACAAATCGGTGCACCTGCTTGGCACCTACTACCATACCCCGTTCAAAGGCACTTCAATCTTTGGTCTTGCCCATTCACCCTCTGAATGGCACACATACACAATCCATGTCTCAGTTGTCTCAAGGCCTAACAATCCTTCTTTAACCTGTCTCCTCCCCTTCATTTAGACTGATTGAAGTGACATCAATAACGGATCATAGCTTTCACCTGGTCAGTCTATGTCATGGAAATAGCAGGTGTTCTTAATGTTTTGTATACTCAGTGCTTGTATTTCGGAGGGCTTGGGTTAAAAGCGGAAGTCAAATTTCAGTTGGACCTTGTGTGTAATTGCTCAATAAAGTGGAGCAGTCTTGGATTCCTCTGGGGAATTCCCTGAATATAGCTGCCCGATGTGCTGGCATATGAAGCACCTGGAAAGCAGGAATGGAGTTGGCTAGCCAAGTGAGCAATCTCCTTTGCACCATCTAGACAAACATGTAATACTAAACTACACAACAGGTTGTACGTGTACAGTATTACATACCCAGCTCTACACCTGGTCTTGTCTCGCGGATTTCCGGGTATGTCAGTTGCTGGTAGAAAAGACACAGCCCCTTCATAGTGGTGATGTGTCAGGCACGTCTTAAAACCTGCACAAAACGACATCATGCCATATCACTAGCAACAGCAACAGACTACCGTAACAGTCCCAAAGGTTGTATTTCCTAAAACAGCTAAAGCTACTCCTCTGACCCACCTGAAAAGTCATATCTGGCTGGTCCCATCCAGCGTTTCCTCTTGCTGTCTGCCAGCACGTCACCAGAGAAACCGTATCCAAGCAGGGAGACGGAATACCTCAAGAATGTGTTGTGATGGACCGAGCACACGTCCATTGGCTGGAAGTCTCCTGTGAAGACAGGAGTCTAGTATGAGTGATCCTCCACAGATCCAAGCAGGGAGACGGAATACCTCAAGAATGTGTTGTGATGGACCGAGCACACGTCCATTGGCTGGAAGTCTCCTGTGAAGACAGGAGTCTAGTATGAGTGATCCTCCACAGATACTGTGTGTGTGGGGTACAGTGTCTTAAAGAGGTGTGATGACACACTATGTGCTTTTACTATAAAAAAAAGCACACCCATCCACCCACACTGACCTCCAGCAGTTTCCTCTTATCTCAAAAGCTTTGAATAAGTAGGTCACGGCTGTCACTTGTTGGTCAGCTGAGTGTGCCATAGTGATAACATAGAAGTGACAAACACGAGACATTTCTATTCACAATGAATCTCCAGGAAAGACCTGGAACAGAATGCAGAATGCTTATGCTACTAGTCTGTGCTGTAAATAATACGTTCGATAAATCGAACGTATGCATCAAATTGTATGAGTGGATTTGACAGAAAGTAGCAAAATATGAATGTAGATGTTTTTTTTGCACACATTCAGTAAAAATTTGGGATTACATAAAAACAGTTTGATTGCATAATTTCTTTACATTTTTTATTTCTTTATTTGCCAAGTATATTATTTATTCGATGACATCCTCAAATGAATTGTGAGAGCCTATAATATAATTTCCCTCCAAAATGCAGTTTTGGAGCGAAATGCAATAATAAATAGTCAAGATAGGCAGAGTAGGCTCTTTCAACAATGAGACCAACGTTGAGGAAGGTGGTATGACTATTTCTTTCACACACACCTCATTGGCTAGGTTAGCAAGCTAGGTTAGCTAGCTAGCTAACGCTAACTAGCCACATCTAGCACAAGCTCACTACTAAACTGACCTGGCAATCCTACTATCGTGGACACTTGTCTCCAAGCAGCATTTTTTGTGTTTATGTCCCTGTAGCTGTCAGCAGTTGTGTCAAAAAGACACGGTTTTGAGGATACTGCGAAAATGACTCTCTCCTCCATGTGTCCAACCGCATGCAACCATTTGCAAAAGGTACCTGCATCAGTATAGTTGCCTAGTTGCACAAAATGTTATGCAGCAGTGATGCAATGACGCAGTCGGTGTGTTCGAAGCGTTAGCTGTTGCACATGCAGGAGCTACACTTCCACATAAAACAAATTATACGACAGACTACAGAATAGCTATAGACAAGAACATTGTTACATTAAATCCAAAATATTAAATCTAAATAAGAGGATCACGTGACCCCTGAACGAGATGGCCGCATGAACTAGGAGCTCCGCACAAGTAGTTTCCAATTCTTAATCTTACCCCCACTTCAAGTTTAAACTCATTTAGCTTTAGTCAAAAAGTCATGGCGGCTACAAAAGGCGACACTACAGGTGACATTTTTACCCGGACTCGAGCATTAGCGACGGAAAAAGCCTCCAAGAAGCAGCTAGCTTCAGAAACAGCTAGCGCAAGAGGACCCTTAAATCTATTGACATGGAACTGCCATGGTCTAGGTCATGCAATAAAACGGAAAAAGATACTATGTGCTCTAAAAAAGGAAAAAGCAGACATCGCGCTATTGCAAGAGACACACCTCTGTGATGCTGAACATGCCAAACTCCGCAGAGCTTGGGTGGGACATGTGTATTTCTCATTCTTTCAAATCCAACAGTAGAGGTACGCCTTTGTCCAACTCTGCTTTGACCTCTGCAAAAACATCGAGGTCACAGAGCTGGAAATTCAACACCTCCATGCTATCAAACGAAGCATTCCATACATTGGTAACTACATGGATAGACAACTACACACAAGACAACAAAGAATCTCCTGTTTCTCCGGCGACAATGTGGGACGCTGCTAAAGCCACACTAAGAGGTCATCTAATTGCATATGCTTCCTCTAAGAAAAAAGCAATGGAAGCACACAGGCTAGATCTGGAGGGGGAGCTGGAACACTGTGAAAAAGTACATAAACAATCCCCAGACAGCACCTCCTGGAGTCAACATAAAGCAGCCAAAGCCAAACTGAATTTGGACTATACTCGGGAGATTTAAAAAAAAGTTCTCTTAACTAAACAGAAATACCATGAGTAAAACAATAGGCCATGTAGATTACATGCTTATCAATTTAAAAAAGAGCAGTCAGAGCGTACAATTATGGCTATCCAAACAGCAGAGGACGAGGTCACATATGACCCAAAAAATATCAATTTAACTTTTCATGATTTTTACTGCAAACTATATACCTCTGAGAGAAAACACACGGAGGCAGAACTCCACTCCTTCCTAGAGGGAATCTCGCTACCTAAACTATCAGAGACCGACCAAGAAGATCTCAACTCCCCCTTCACTCCTGAGGAGGTCCAGGAGGCAATCACCTCCATGCCACCTAACAGGTCCCCAGTCCCAGATGGATTCTCCAGAGAGTTCTACAAAGCTTTTTAGCCCCAGCTTAGCCCTATTTTCATGCCAATGCTGGAGGATTTTTGCAAAAACGGAGTTCTCCCAGAATAAATGCACACAGCTCGCATTACAGTGTTGCTCAAAAAAGACAAGGACACCATATCCTGCTCCTCCTTCCGGCCCATAAGCTTGTTGGATTCCAAATTGCTCGCCAAAAGACTAAACACTCTTCTTCACAAAATAATAAAAGTGGACCAAACTGGATCTACGAGACAGATACTCTTCTGACAACATTCGCCGTCTTTTTGATATTATTGATCAAGTAAACGCACAGAAGACCCCTGTCCTGCTGGCTTCACTGGATGCTGAGAAGGCGTTCGACAGGATGGAGTGGCGCTTTCTGTTCTCAGTCTTAGAAAAGTTCAATATGGGCCCAAACTTTATTAAATGGATCAAATCACTATACTCTCATCCAAATGCCATGGTGACTACTAACGGACCAAACTCTGACAGATTCCATTTGGGATGGGGCACAAGACATGGGTGCTCGCTGTCCCCCCTGCTCTACTTGTTGGGGGCGGAGCCTCTGGCAGAGTTGATAAGGAGCAATCCAAGTATTATAGGTGTTCCTGCAGGCGGCCTGCAGCACAAGATTTCGCTTTACGCGGATGATGTCTTGATCTACATATCCAACCCTGAGAAATCCCTTCCTCCCATTTTAGACACAATTGCTCAGTAAGGCACGTTTCCAGGTTCTAAGATTAATTTTAACAAATCCACTGTCTGCCCTCTCAATATTACACTCACCAGTTCTATGAAGACACTATGTCCATTCCAATGGAAGACACAGGGGTTTCAATACCGTGGGATATTCATAACACCAGATCTGAATAGGCTTTTCAAGGAGAATTATCTTCCACTCCTGGATCGAATCAAGAACGATCTCCAAACCTGGATCTCCCTCCCAATTAGCTTAGTAGGAAGAATTAATGTCATCCGTATGAACATCCTCCCTAGACTGAACTATTTATTTCAGATGCTACCATGCTACCTCCCAGCTTCCTCTTTCAAAAGAATTAACCAAAGCATCACCAAAATTTATATGGGGCAATAAAAAACCTAGGATCAAGCTCTCCACTCAATCGAAAGCTGAATCTAAGGGCGGTCTTGCCCTTCCCTCCCTTCAATTGTACTACTGTTCTGCCCAAATCCGCAACATGCTAACATGGATCACAACAGACAAGAGTCAACGTGGATCCAGATAGAAGCCCAATCCTGTGGTTCATTGCCACTAAGCTCAACTATATTCATTAATAACTTTAGTGAAGTGGGCAACATAGCCAAAACCTTTGTGATTTACAGCACCCTACTAGCGTGGAGGGACTGTAAGAAATACCTGGGCATTTCCTCCCAAAAATGTTCTCACTCGCCTATAGTAGGCAACCCAGACTTGCCAAAAGCCCTGAGGGATGCCAACTTTAATCTTTGGCATACTCTAGGAATCAGGACCTTTTCAGACCTATTTCATCAGAAGACCACTACACTGAAATCCTTTCAAGAGCTCTGCAGTGAATTCAATGTGCCAAGATCCCTTTTTTTTTTATATCTTCAAACTAGACATGTCATTTCCTCATTTACTTCCAAGAGGGGGTTTAGAACTCAGTTGAATGAAGTTGAAACCCTTCTTGCCACAGCACAATCCATTAAAGGCAAAATATCTTATATCTATAGACTCCTTTCTGAGAAAGGAGGCTCTTCCTTTGAAAATAATCTGGGAAAAGGACCCTGGTCTGACTATCAGTGATGAGTTATGGGCGGAGGTATGCGACAGGGTATACTGCTCCTCTACTAATGTAAAAATGAAAGAATCTAATTACACATTTTTGTACAAATTTTATTACACTCCCTTGAGACTCCATAGAATGAAAACAGACATTTCTCCTAACTGTAAAAGATGTACCTCTGAAAGTGGAACCTATATGCATGTATTTTGGAGCTGTAGAAAGATTGCCAGATTTTGGCAATCTATACATACTGCTGCACAGAAAATACTAGATGTACAGTTTGATATGACCCCGTGTATCTATCTTCTTAATGCCCAGCAGGACTTTGTTCTTGATCCTGACAGAGAAAAGTTGCTTATGACCATTACATACTTTGCTAAGAAATGTATTCTTCTATTGTGGGCCTCTAGTACCTCTCCTACATTTAAAATGTGGATTGACCAGATTGTTGACTTTCTCCCTCATGAAAAGCTCACTTTTGACCTACACAAGAGACAGCCCAAGTTTGATAGACTCTGGTCTCCACTACTCAACTATATTTCAAATTGGACAGAGCGAATGGGGTGATCAGGGAGATGAGCAGATGCGTGTTGTGTAAGGTGCTGTAAAATCTAAAAACTAATTATTGGCGTCATCTCAGCTAAGGCTGGAAATAGCTAATAAAGAACCTTGATAGTGCTGCTGCAAGTTCTATATTTTACATTTTGTAATAATTATTCTTTGTGTATATATATATAACAATTTTTTATTAATTTTTTTTTTTTTTTAGTCTGTCACATCTGTGAATGTGGAATGTGTTTGGTTGGTTGATTGAAAAACAAACTTTAAATTGAAAAAAAAAAATATATATATATATATATAAATAACATTCTATATTGTCAAGACACCAAGAGAGGAGAATGCTTGCAGATGGCATGTATAGAATGTGTACGTGCTTGTGAATGTCTGCGTGTGGTCTTGACTAACCTGCGGATATAATGACGATGCGGACACTACAGGGTACCAGCTTCTCCTCCGGGCTGTTCTGGTCCACTCCGTTATCCCTCTGTGTTCGAGACCAGGCCCTGAACTATCTCGCTGAACATGCCGTCCCCGCCTACACACACCACTCTGCATAGAGGTCAAAGGTCATGTAACACAGATGTCAGAACAACAAAACTGATCTTTTTGTTTGTCGTTTGAGATTAATACACTTGACCAGGGGTGTTTTTAGTTCAACTGTGATTGGTTGAATATGATTTAGTGACGGTTGAGCTGAAAACCAGACTACAAAGAGGTCTTTAAAACAGACCTTTGATTACTATAGCGACAATGACATTGAGAACATCTCCATCCTCGACTCACCCATCATATTTCTTTAACTCCGCCTCTGTCTTCAGGTGGTCCCTGGCATGATTGGCATGCTCTGTAACTATGACAACAAATGACCAGGAAAGAGTTAGACGTCTTAGCATGCTTCACGTTTGTCTTTCAAGTGCTTCCTGTAGTTGGGATACACTTGAAATGTCAACTTGAACAGGTTAACAATTGATTCATTTATATCGCATTATGTTTTCCTAATTTGTTGCATAAATTGATATTTTGGACTTAAGGCGTAATCATTCACTCACTTGGAGCAATATATCGACTAAGCATTTTCCATAAAGAAGTCTGAGATTGCAGAAGTCCTAAAGTATACATTTTCTCTTCTCTAATTGTTAGACATTGAAACAATTTGAAGCTAAAGGAATAGTTTGATTTTATGTGCAAACATTTTCACACCCACCTTAGATGTTTTATATATCTTTTTTTACAATTGTTCAAATACTGTATCAATATTTTGATATCAACCCAAGCAGCTGTATAGTTAAATGCAATTCGTCAAAATATATGACTTTGACAAATGTTCAGTCTTTCGCTAGTCTGAGAAGTAAACGGGATGTAAAGGAATCCAGTATTCAACGACCATCATCCTTTCCAATGAGGAACTAGGATGATAGATGGCGGCCGTAAATGATGTCATATTCCTGTGCGGCCTGAGAGAGCTTGTGCCCATTTGCCTAGAGTGAACAATTTGACTTGGCCCATAAAGACTCATCTATTATTAAATCATGTTTAATGTCTTTGGCAGGCACTCACCAATCACGTCCGTGGAGATGGAGGCACAGGCGAAGAGAGGCGAGACTTTCTGCTCATAAATGCACTTGCTGCTTGCCCCCATAAGGGTTGATGTACACCAGCAAATGCTTGGGTCTGCTAGCTGCAAAAAGTCAAGTGAAAGCAATAGTACTGAACAATTAGTGCTCTTTGAGGTCGGTTTGGTTTCGGTTAGATTATTGAAAAAATAATCACGGTTTTCGCTAATGTATTTAATGCTTTAAAAATGAAATAACTGCCAAAACATTGAACATATTCCATCGTCTCTGTCAGGTCCACATTGGTAGACGTCAATAGAAAAATAGGAAATGACTATGAAATCAAATATCAGTTGTGTATATTAATTCCTTATTTTTCATTTCTTAAAGTAATCTCATCTCTACTCAGGTAGTAGCAGTCAGCGAGCCAAAACTAACGTTCTCTGTGCTCCCCATACTGTACTGTCTAGTCATTCTATTTAGGTAGCCTATGTTGCAGACCTGTCTGACGAAATCATTTAACTAGTTCTTCAAAGTAGATAAGGCATACTTTCAAAATGTCTCTGTCCCTCTAAGCATACATTTTTTTTCCATCCGGGATGAAATAGCAGTCAGATGTCTTTTTGTCCTGTATTGTCCTGTCCCGTATATATATATACGGGATATATATATATATATATATATATATATATATATATACACCTATCTTTTATATATGTATTTTTTCCAAAAACTCAACTTCAAAACGCTTTCCTGCAACCCGCCTCACTAATTACAAAAAAAGTATTATTTACCTCAAATCTGAAAATCCACAATAGAAGCTAGCCAGATTACTGGCTAACGTTAGTATTTCAGCTAACCACGGTTTGTGGTCATCAGCTATTCCTTTAGTTCTATCGCCACTTTAATATATCGCCACTTTTGTACAACGCGACTCAGACCAGAACATACTGAACCTATTTGTATCCATATCCCTGGGTTTCAACTGCAAGCTCTGGACATTTACACCTGGATCTCGCAGCTAGCTAGCTGCAAACCGTGTGTCTATTGGCTTACGTTGATCCCGGAGCTAACATCAATTATTCTGGAGCTAGCCAGCTGAAGAGTTCCATCAGCCACTCCAGGGCTACTATCACCTATCGGGACACGTTTTACTACCAATGCGGAGCCCCACAGGGCCTTCACGACTGACTACCGACGTTATCCGCCCGAGGGAGTTAACCAACTGCCACCTCCGTCGCGACCTTACCTGAACGCTCATCTGGGGCCCGCTAATCATTAGCTGTCTTATCGGCTGCTATCTGAATAAGTCTATCGGACAATTTTTATGGGTCACTATATAACTATATCGATTTTGCCAATTGGATTGATCCCCTCTACCACACAGAACCCCACTAATCTACCGACGGAGACGCACGAGGCAGCAAAAAACAGACCTCCATCCTATGCTAGTGTTGCGTGGTTCATTCTGCGTTGTGTACTTTTAATTGGGACGCTGCCACAACTGACGGTCTGCTAGTTGAAATCTTTTTATTTGCCCTGCACACGAAGAGACAACACACATTATGTTAACCCTTGGCGCAGTCACAGCTCTCAGGCACCTTGCTAGCCGAAGGTCAGGCAAAAGAGCGCCAAAAGGAAATAACAGGTGCTGCGTGTACACATTTGATGCACAACAGCACACCATACAATACAAGTAAAATTACACAGAACATAATTCGGACAAAATTAAAGACATACCTGCACACGAAGAGACAACACACATTATGTTAACCCTTGGCGCAGTTACAGCTCTCAGGCACCTGCGCGATCACATGGACACTCACTCAAACACGTCCCAAGTACTCACAAGTTACAATAGATAACAAGTTTCACAAAGCTCGCTAACTAGGGTAACATAAATCTTTATATTATCCACATTGTAACAAACTTATGGTTGCAAAACAGTACATTGTGTAACATTATGACGGTTTTATATTAAACAATTTCGGAGCCAAAGACAACATACCTTGCTAGCCGAAGGTCAGGCAAAAGAGAACACTTAAGTGGTATGGAAATACAGATAACCCGCGATGGGCCAAACCAAAATATACAAAACTTTTACAATCACATGTATGTACAATATTGATATGAAAAAGTGTTTGTACACCAAATAAAAACATTAGCTATGCAGCTGTAATTAAATTAAATAAAAAACTGAATTATTATTATTATTATCAAATTATTAACATCCCCTCTTGACCTGGCCTATTTGAATTGGTCCTTGTGTGCAACTTGGTGCATAATCTAGGGGTACAACATCACACTGCTACACTAGCTTGCTACCGATAGCCAGCTACCCGGCCAGCAGTCTGAATCGCCGTGACCCCAACCAACCTCTACTCACTGGACCCTTATGATCACTCGATTAAGCATGCCCCTCCTTAATGTCAATATGCCTTGTCCTTTGTTCTGTTTAGTGTTTATTGGCTTATATAAAATAAATGCAAATTAATTACTTAAATCATACAATGTGATTTTCTGGATTTTTGTTTTAGATTCCGTCTCTCACAGTTGAAGTGTACCTATGTTAAAAACTACAGACCTCTACATGCTTTGTAAGTAGGAAAACCTGCAAAATCATCAGTGTATCAAATACTTGTTCTCCCCACTGTACATACACACACAGATTTTCCAACAATTGTTGACAGACCGATTATTTCATTTATAACTCCCTGTATCACAATTCCAGTAGGTCAGAAGTTTACATACACCAAGTTGACTGCATTTAAACAGCTTGAAAAAATCCCGAAAATTGTGTCATGGCTTTAAAAGTTTCTGATTGACTCAAATCATGTCAATTAGCCTATCAGAAACTTTTAAAGCCATGACACAATTCTGTAGTGTCTGTAGTTGTACACAGTGAAGCATTGAGGATGAGTAATTGCGTTCTTAGAGTGATGTCATAATGGATCATGCGGTCATAAGAAGATAGAATCCTCTTGCTATTAGGCTAGAATCTTAGGTGGGAGAACATTCCTAGAGAAGGTTAGTTGGAGACGGTCATCATATTAGTAAGTCATGTTTATACATTTTTTAGTACATTTTTAGTAAGTCATGTTTATACATTTTTCCAAAAGTTATGGTGAATCTACTATAATGGAGAGGACGGTTTTAGGCAAATATGATAGAAATCCTTAGCCTACTGCGAGTATCTAACTCCTGTCTTATGTTTAAATTAATATTTTCTTGGTTAAAGATTGGTTTGCATTAACAGCATAGTGTACTGTACTATAAACATTTTGAAAAGATTTACACAAAATCTATAGTATAAAGAGAAGTTTGCATAATTGGTTGGTCACAGCTTTTTAAGTTTGGATACAGGGCAGTCTTATGGTGAGATGCAAAATAATGTATTAGAGACACTAGAAATGTAGGCATTGATGAAAGACACCGCATAGGTTAAATGCTTTAATAGTAGTTTGAATGAATGCATGTCAATTGTGTTTAGGGAAACTGGGAGGTTATGTTTTTTGGAAATACTGTCACTATAATCACAGGATACATAGCCGCAGGAAGTAGGGGTGCCGCAGCACCCCCTGATACATTGTAATAAATAAATACATGTTTAATTTTTTATTATTACAAATGTATTTTTACACCAAATTAGTGCACTAGGCCTTTGAGTGGAGAAAAATACTCAACAGCAGAGCGGAGAAAAATATTCCTCAGCACCCGCCCACACATCTTCCCTCATCCCTGATAGTGTGCTATGGTTCTTACTGCTAAGAGGTTAGAGGTACAGAGGGCTATATACCCTTTTCACACTACTGAGCCAATTCAGCCAAACGTTACATTGCTATTGTGTGATGTCACAGTGTGAAACACAATGTCAATTTCATAGAATTAGGAATTAGAATACTAGAATGGAAATGAACCTTCTTATGATTGTCCAAAAGTCAGCCATGTTGGTCAGGGAGTTGGTTAACCATGGTTTCCCAGTGCTGTGATAGGATATTGTGTAAAACAATTGGTATAAAAACTATTTCCAATTAATTATATGACAACATTTTAGGTTGACTATAATTTCATTACATCACATGCCTTACTTTTATTTTCCTGCATAAGTAAAAGCAGGAAATGCATCACCTATGCCGCTACAGCCATTCATTCCAATTAGACTGGTTTTTGGATTTCTCCCTGACCAAGATGGCTGCCATTTTCACCCCATTATGGAACTTTGATAGTTTATGACGTAGCCCCTCTAGTAATTTAATAGGATCTCTATGGTCAAAATATGGTTGAGAGGTTATATTCTAGAGATGGTTAGAGCAGGAATAGAAATATAATTGCTAGAAAGGACATCCCTATTCAATTCAATGTCGTGCTGATGGGTGCACCCTTAGCAAAGCAGGAAGTGTCCTCCATTAACCAAGAAGTACAGGATTGTATTGTGCTCATTATTTAATGTCAACTGACATTACACACATTTCAATGAGAAGTCCTTGCCATGGCGTTTCAAATAACAATGGCAATTGTGTATAACAATGCCAAGCTAGCCATTTTGAGTGTAACCGTGAGAGGGTGCAGTCAAATTGCCGGGGTCTGAGGGGATATTTCCATTCTACACATTCTATTTATATGAGAGTAGTTTGCAGAAGGGTTTTAGAAGTTTGCGCAAAGACACAGAAGTAAAATAAACTTCCAATTGACAATCTGCAGGGGAAATTGTCAGTAATTTGAACAATAATACAATTTCTGTCATTTTGGAATATACATTAAGGTCAAATTCATCTTTGGCAATTGGGTAAAAAGGAAAGATGGAACTGTTAAAAGTGATGTGCTTGATGCCTTTTGATGCCGATGACGTCTTTAGATTGTTTAAGGATTTGTTTTCCTTTAGCAGCATTCTGCAGGATGCTAACATTTACAAACTCTCTTTTAGAGCTCATTCGTTATGGAAGTGCAGAGTATTGGTCAGAGCGACTTGCATTTTGAGGTGGGCCTGCTAAGGAAAGAGGTGGGCAAGCTAACGCAATGGGACTGTATGGAGGAGACGAGACAGATAGAGACAGAAGATGGAGATTAGAGACAACAGCAGGATTACCAGTATCTGGAGATGAATAGACAGAATATGTTGGAGGTGGAGAGGGACAGACTCGAGAGGATGAAGAGGGAGGAGAAGAAGGAGCTTGCAAAAATAAATCAGATGAAGGATGAAGAGTTGCTTTTAATGGAAATTAGAATGAGGGAAAGGACAAGAGAGATGGAGGAGGTTCAGGGAGAAATCTGAGAGGCAGAAGGTAGAAAAACAGATGGAGCTCCAGAAGAAGAGACATGAGGAGAGAGATGAGTGGGAGATATCTAAAAAGAAGAGCATGGAGGAATGGAAAGAGTTTTACAGGAAGGAAGAAGACTACCGAAAGGAAGAGGAATGGATGAAAGCAGAAAGGAAGGCAAAGAGAAAGGTGGAAGAAGGAAAGAGAAGGAGAAAGATGGGAGAAGAACAACAGATG
>NW_026601459.1:0-50195 GCF_029448725.1 Salvelinus fontinalis
GGGAGATAGGTGTTTCCAGTTTCAGAGATTTTTGTAGTTCGTTCCAGTCATTGGCAGCAGAGAACTGGAAGGAGAGGCGTCCAAAGGAAGAATTGGTTTTGGGGGTGACTAGAGAGATATACCTGCTGGAGCGCGTGCTACGGGTAGGTGCTGCTATGGTGACCAGCGAGCTGAGATAAGGGGGGACTTTACCTAGCAGGGTCTTGTAGATGACCTGGAACCAATGGGTTTGGCGACGAGTATGAAGCGAGGGCCAGCCAACGAGAGTGTACAGGTCGCAGTGGTGGGTAGTATATGGGGCTTTGGTGACAAAACGGATGGCACTGTGATAGACTGCATCCAATTTATTGAGTAGGGTTTTGGAGGCTATTTTGTAAATGACATCACCGAAGTCGAGGATTGGTAGGATGGTCAGTTTTACAAGGGTATGTTTGGCAGCATGAGTAAAGGATGCTTTGTTGCGGAATAGGAAGCCAATTCTAGATTTGACTTTGGATTGGAGATGTTTGATGTGGGTCTGGAAGGAGAGTTTACAGTCTAACCAGACACCTAGGTATTTGTAGTTGTCCACATATTCTAAGTCAGAGCCGTCCAAAGTAGTGATGTTGGACAGGCGGGCCGGAGCAGGCAGCGATCGGTTGAAGAGCATGCATTTGGTTTTACTTGTATTTAAGAGCAGTTGGAGGCCACGGAAGGAGAGTTGTATGGCATTGAAGCTCGCCTGGAGGGTTGTTAACACAGTGTCAAAAGAAGGGCCAGAAGTATACAGAATAGTGTCGTCTGCGTAGAGGTGGATCAGAGAATCACCAGCAGCAAGAGCGACATCATTGATGTAAACAGAGAAGAGAGTCGGTCCAAGAATTGAACCCTGTGGCACCCCCATAGAGACTGCCAGAGGCCCGGACAACAGACCCTCCGATTTGACACACTGAACTCTATCAGAGAAGTAGTTGGTGAACCAGGCGAGGCAATCATTAGAGAAACCAAGGCTGTCGAGTCTGCCAATGAGGATGTGGTGATTGACAGAGTCAAAAGCCTTGGCCAGGTCAATGAATACGGCTGCACAGTATTGTTTCCTATCGATGGCGGTTACGATATCGTTTATGACCTTGAGCGTGGCTGAGGTGCACCCATGACCAGCTCTGAAACCAGATTGCATAGCGGAGAAGGTGTGGTGTGATTCGAAATGGTCGGTAATCTGTTTGTTGACTTGGCTTTCGAAGACCTTAGAAAGGCAGGGTAGGATAGATATAGGTCTGTAGCAGTTAGGGTCAAGGGTGTCCCCCCCTTTGAAGAGGGGGATAACCGCAGCTGCTTTCCAATCTTTGGGTATCTCAGACGACACGAAAGAGAGGTTGAAGAGGCTAGTAATAGGGGTGGCAACAATTTCAGCAGATAGTTTTAGAAAGAAAGGGTCCAGATTATCTAGCCCGGCTGATTTGTAAGGGTCCAGATTTTGCAGCTCATTAAGAACATCAGCTGACTGTATTTGGGAGAAAGAGAAATGGGGAAGGCTTGGGCGAGTAGCAGAGGGGAGGGCAGTGCTGTTGTCCCGGGTAGGGGTAGCCAGGTGGAAAGCATGGCCAGCCGTAGAAAAATGCTTATTGAAATTCTCAATTATAGTGGATTTGTCGGTGGTGACAGTGTTTCCTATCTTCAGGGCGGTTGGAAGCTGGGAGGAGGTGTTCTTATTCTCCATGGACTTTACGGTGTCCCAGAACTTTTTTGAATTTGTGTTGCAGGAAGCAAATTTCTGCTTGAAAAAGCTAGCCTTGGCTGTTCTAACTGCCTGTGTATATTGGTTTCTGGCTTCCCTGAAAAGTTGCATATCACGGGGGCTGTTCGATGCTAATGCAGAACGCCATAGGATGTTTTTCTGTTGGTTAAGGGCAGTCAGGTCAGGAGAGAACCAAGGGCTATATCTGTTCCTGGTTCTAAATTTCTTGAATGGGGCATGCTTATTCAAGATGGTGAGGAAGGCATTTTTAAAAAATGACCAGGCATCCTCTACTGACGGGATGAGATCAATATCCTTCCAGGATACCCCGGCCAGGTCAATTAGGAAGGCCTGCTCGCTGAAGTGTTTCAGGGAGCGTTTGACAGTGATGAGTGGAGGTCGTTTGACCGCTGACCCATTACGGATGCAGGCAATGAGGCAGTGATCGCTGAGATCTTGGTTAAAAACAGCAGAGGTGTATTTGGAGGGCAAGTTTGTTAGGATGATATCTATGAGGGTACCCGTGTTTACGGAATTGGGGTGGTACCTGGTAGGTTCATTAATAATTTGTGTGAGATTGAGGGCATCAAGCTTAGATTGTAGGGTGGCTGGGGTGTTGAGCATGTTCAAATTTAGGTCGCCTAGCAGCACGAGCTCTGAAGATAGATGGGGGGCAATCAGTTCACATATAGTGTCCAGAGCACAGCTGGGGGCAGAGGGTGGTCTATAGCAGGCGGCAACGGTGAGAGACTTGTTTTTAGAGAGGTGGATTTTTAAAAGTAGAAGTTCAAATTGTTTGGGAACAGACCTGGATAGTATAACAGAACTCTGCAGGCAGTCTTTGCAGTAGATTGCAACACCGCCCCCTTTGGCCGTTCTATCTTGTCTGAAAATATTGTAATTGGGGATAAAAATGTCTGAATTTTTGGTGGTCTTTCTAAGCCAGGATTCAGACACGGCTAATACATCCGGGTTGGTAGAGTGTGCTAAAGCAGTGAACAAAACAAACTTAGGGAGGAGGCTCCTAATGTTAACATGCATGAAGCCAAGGCTATTACGGTTACAGAAGTCATCAAAAGAGAGCGCCTGGGGAATAGGAGTGGAGCCAGGTACTGCAGGGCCTGGATTCACCTCTACATCACCAGAGGAACAGAGGAGAAGTAGGATAATAGTACGGCTAAAAGCTATGAGAATTGGTCGCCTAGAGCTACCAGAGCAGAGAGTAAAAGGAAGTTTCTGGGGGCGATAAAATAGTTTAAAGGAATAATGTACAGACAAAGGTATGGTAGGATGTGAATACAGTGGAGGTAAACCTAGGTATTGAGTGATGATGAGAGAGATCTTGTCTCTAGAAACATCATTGAAACCAGGTGATGTCATCGCATATGTGGGTGGTGGAACTGCAGGGTTGGATATGGTATAGAGAGCAGGGCTAGAATCTCTACAGTGAAATAAGCCAATAAACACTAACCAGAACAGCAATGGACAAGGCATATTTACATTAAGGAGAGGCAAGCTTAATCGAGTGATAAATAAGGGTCCAGTGAGTAGAGGTTGGTTGGGGTCGTGGCGATCCAGACAGCTGGCCGGGTATATGGCTATCGGTAGCAGCATAGGATGGAGGTCTGTTTGTAGATACCTCGTGCGTTTCCGTCGGTAGGTTCCGTGTAGTGGGGTTTTGTTCAGATAGCAGCCGATAAGACAGCTAACGATTAGCGGGCCTCAGATGAGCGTTCAGGTAACGCCGGGACGGAGGTGCCGGTTGGATAAATCCCTCGGGCAGATAACGTCGGCAGTCAGTCGTGAAGGCCCGGTGGGGTTCCGTATCTGCAGCAGCAACAAAGAAGCGGGTCCGGATGGTGATGGAACTCCTCAGCTGGCTAGCTCCAGCATGATTTGAGTTAGCTCCGGGGTCGACGTAAGCCAATAGTCACACGGTATGCAGCTAGCTAGCTGCGAAATCAAGGTGCAAAATAGAGGCTGAGGCTGCGGTTGGAATCCGGGGAAACTGAGAGAAAAAAAGTCCCGGAATGCTCCGGTCCGAGTCGCGTTGCACTAAAGTGCCGGTAGATTATCGAGCTAGAGGAATAGCTGATGACCGCAAAACGTGGGCAGCTGAAACACCAACGCTAGCCAGCAAACCGGCTAATTTCGGGGCAGCTACAGATTAGCTTCTGGCTAGCTATCGGAGTAGCTTCTGGATTAGCTTTCAGGCTAGCTTCTGAATTAGCCCCTGGCTATCTTCCACGATGGATTTTCAGATTGAGGTGAATAGTACTTATTGTAATTGGTGAAGCGGGTTGCAGGAAAGCTTTTGCAGGAAAGCTTTTGTAGTTGAGTTCTTGGATAATAAAATAAATAAAAGATATGTGAAGAAAAGGTGTAAATATATATATATACAGGACACGACACGACAACACGGAAAAATACGTCTGAACTGCTAAGCTACCTTAGAACCTATGCATAGTCACTTTATTAACTCTACCTACATGTACGTATTACCTCAATTACCTCGATACCGGAGCCCCTGCACATTGATTCTGTACCGGTACCCCCTGTATATAGCCCCGCTATTGTTATTTACTGCTGCTCTTTAATCATTGGTTATTCTTATCTCTTTACTATTTTTTGTATTTTCTTAACTGCATTGTTGGTTAAGGGCTTGTAAGCATTTCGCTGTTTGGCGCATGTGGTAAATAACATTTTATTTGAAAATAACATGCAAAACAGGTAAGCCCCCCCAAAACTTTTTTTTTTATTGTTTTTTTCATCTTTAGATAAAAATGTGGGTCTCAAAACAGGTATCGGTGCTGAATGACTGGTCGCCACTATTCCTGTAAGACAAAAATTGATGGTACTGGTACTTTGCACAAGCCGTGCACTTTTAAAATGGCTGTGTTTCTATGGGAATTTGTGCATGTTTGGATCGCCGACATTAGGTAAAAAACATGACTAAAAAGAATAATAAACAATTCCTTTTGGAACAGTAATTGGTGACATTTTCTTTCAAATTTAGACTTTCATATCGCTTATTCCCCAACATTCGACCATCACACCCAATTTTGTCAGGTCATCTAAAAAGTTAGATATTGCAACTTTAAAGATAACCCCATTGGCCCATTGACTACTTTTATGGTGACAACATTAAGTTGTAAAATACTGAATTTACCCTTTAAAAAAAAAAAAAACTTCTAGCTCAGTGCCTCTTTGCTTGACATCATGGGAAAATCAAAAGAAATCAGCCAAGACCTCAGAGAAATAATTGTAGACCTCCACAAGTCTGGTTCATTCGAATCCAAGATGGCGTAGCAGTCAGATGTCCTTTGTCCTCGTCTTGTCCCGTGTATATATATTTAATATATTTTTCTTCGCATATCTTTTTATATATATATTCTTTTCTTCTTAAAAAGTCAACTTCAAAACACTCTCCTGCAACCCACCTCACCAAATGTGGTGCGGATCTGTTTTTTTTTCTTCCTCAAAAGTATTATTCACCTCGTATCCGAAATCTACAACAGAAGCTAACCAGAAGTTAGCCAGCTCACAAGCTAACGTTAGTAGTTCAGCTAACCACAGCTAGCGCTCATCAGCTATCCTTTAGCTCGGAAAACTATTGCCAGTTTTGTACAACGCGACTCAGACCAGAGCATACCTGTCACGTTCCTGACCTATTTATGTTAGTTGTTCTGTGTGTTAGTTGGTCAGGACGTGAGGTTGGGTGGGCATTCTATGTTTTCTGTTTCTGTGTTGGTTTTGGGTTGCCTGGTATGGCTCTTAATTAGAGGCAGGTGTTTGGCGTTCCTCTAATTAAGAGTCATATTTAGGTAGGCGTTGTCACAGTGTTCGTTGTGGGTGATTGTCTCCTGTGTCTGTGTCGATGTTACACCATACGGGATTGTTTCGGTTTGTTCGTGCGTTTATGTAGTCTGTTCCTGTGTCAGCGTGCTTCGTGTATTTGTAAGTTCGTTTGTTCAGGTCTGTCTACATCGTTTTGTTATTTTGTTAGTTATATCAAGTATAGTTCGTTTTCGTCTTTGTCTGTTTTGTTTATTTAATAAATCATCATGTATTCACAACCCGCTGCGCCTTGGCTCGATCACTACTCCACCTCTTCTTATGAAGAGAGAGAGGAACGCCGTTACAATACCAGACCTATTTTCTCTCCATATCCCCGGATTTTTACCTCAAGCTCTGGACATTTACACCTGGATCTTGCAGCTAACTAGCTGCTATCCGAGTGACTATCGGCTAACATCAATTCCGGAGCAAACACCAATTATCCCAGAGCTAGCCAGCTGAAGAGTTCCATCAGCCACTCCTGGGCTACAATCACCTATCCTGACCCGTTTTACTGCCGATGCGGAGCCCCACCGGGCCTTCACGACTGGGATACCGACGTTATCTGCCCGAGGGAGTATTTCAACCGGCCCCTCCATCGCGACGTAACCTGAACGTCCATATACTAACTGCGGCCCGCTAATCGTTAGCTGTCTTGAGCATATCGGCTGCTATCTGAACAGGTCTATCGAACAATCTTCTTAGGCCACTATAACTATTTTGACAATTGGATTGGTCCCCTCTACCACACGGAACCCCACTAATCTACCGACGGAATTGCACGGCGTGGCTAAAAACAGACCTCCATCTTCTGCTAGCTTGCTACCCATGACTAGCTGTCTGAATCACGAAGCTAGCACCAGTTAGCAAACACAATTCTACAACTCACAACCTCTCTTTCGCCACCGCCATCTGGCTTGGATTCTCTGTCGACACGACCACGTCTGGTCTGCAGACAAATACCCCATCCGCTGTGCCCTCAACCGGCCTCCGTCTGAGCAGACCCCCTCCGTCTGAGCAGACCACCCCCCCGGGCTACTAACTTTAAACGCCGCGGGCTAGCTTAGTGGAGGCCTCACTACTCCATCTACGGCTGCCCCCTGGACACTATGATCACTTGGCTACATAGCTGATGCCTGCTTGACTGTCCATTAATTCACGGTACTCCATTCTGTTTATTTGTGTTTTATCTGTCGGCTCTGTGCCTTAACTCAGGATCTGTGTGTAGTTAATCCGACCCTCTCTGCCCAGTCGTCGCCATTTTTACCTTCTGTTGCTGTGTTAGCTGACTAGCTGCTGTTATCTCACCTGCTGTTTTAGCTAGCTCTCCCAATCATGACCTGCAATCACTTTATGCCTTATTGTATGTCTCTCTCAAATATCAATATGCCTTGCATACTGTTGTTCAGGCTAGTTATCATTGTTTTGGTTTGCAATGGACCCCGTAGTTCCACTCTCCGTACCTCTGATCCCTTCTTTGTCCCACCCCCCACACATGCGGTGACCTCACCCATTGAGACCAGCATGTCCAGAGATACAACCTCTCTTATCATCACCCAGTGCCTGGGCTTGCCTCCGCTGTACCCGTGCCCCACCATACCCTGGTCTGCACATTATGCCCAGAATCTATTCTACCACGCCCATAAATCTGCTCCTTTTATTCCTTGTCCCCAACGCTCTAGGTGATCAGTTTTGATAGCCTTTAGCCGCACCCTCATCCTACTACTCCTCTGTTCCTCGGGTGATGTGGAGGTAAACCCAGGCCCTGCATGTCCCTAGTCACCCTCATTTGTTGACTTCTGTGATCGAAAAAGCCTTGGCCTCATGCATGTCAACATCAGAAGCCTCCTCCCTAAGTTTGCCTTACTCACCGCTTTAGCACACTCTGCCAACCCTGATGTCCTTGCCGTGTCTGAATCCTGGCTTAGGAAGGCCACCAAAAACTCTGAGATTTCCATACCCAACTATAACACTTACCGTCAAGATAGAACTGCCAAAGCGGGAGGAGTTGCAATCTACTGCAGAGATAGCCTGCAAAGTTCTGTCATACTTTCCAAGTCTATGCCCAAACAGTTCGAACTTCTAATTTTAAAAATTAATCTTTCCAGAAATAAGTCTCTCCCTGTTGCCGCCTGCTACCGACCCCCCTCAGCTCCCAGCTGTGCCCTGGACACCATCTGTGAATTGATCGCTCCCCATCTAGCTTCAGAGTTTGTTCTGTTAGGTGACCTAAACTGGGATATGCTTAACACCCCGGCAGTCCTACAATCTAAGCTTGATGCCCTCAATCTCACACAAATTATCAAGGAACCCACCAGGTACAACCCTAAATCCGTAAACATGGGCACCCTAATAGACATTATCCTGACCAACTTGCCCTCCAAATACACCTCTGCTGTCTTCAATCAAGATCTCAGCGATCACTGCCTCATTGCCTGTATCCGCCACGGGTCCACGGTCAAACGACCACCCCTCATCACTGTCAAACGCTCCCTAAAACACTTCTGCGAGCAGGCCTTTCTAATCGACCTGGCCCGGGTACCCTGGAAGGATATTGACCTCATCCCGTCAGTTGAGGATGCCTGGTCATTCTTTAAAAGTTACTTCCTCATCATATTAGACAAGCATGCTCCGTTCAAAAAATGCAGAACCAAGAACAGATATAGCCCTTGGTTCACTCCAGACCTGACTGCCGTCGACCAGCACAAAAACATCCTGTGGCGAACTGCAATAGCATCGAACAGCCCCCGTGATATGCAACTGTTCAGGGAAGTCAGGAACCAATACACGCAGTCAGTCAGGAAAGCAAAGGCCAGCTTTTTCAAGCAGAAATTTGCATCCTGTAGCTCTAACTCCAAAAAGTTCTGGGATACTGTTAAGTCCATGGAAAACAAGAGCACCTCCTCCCAGCTGCCCACTGCACTGAGGCTAGATAACACGGTCACCACTGATAAGTCCGTGATAATCGAAAACTTCAACAAACATTTCTCAATGGCTGGCCATGCCTTCCACCTGGCGACTCCGACCTTGGCCAACAGCCCCGCCCCCCCCCGCTGCTACTCGCCCAAGCCTCCCCAGCTTCTCCTTTACCCATATCCAGATAGCAGATGTTCTGAAAGAGCTGGAAAACCTGGACCCATACAAATCAGCTGGGCTTGACAATCTGGACCCCCTATTTCTGAAACTGTCCGCCGCCATTGTCGCACCCCCTATTACCAGCCTGTTCAACCTCTCCTTCGTATCATCTGAGATCCCCAAGGATTGGAAAGCTGCCGCTGTCATCCCCCTCTTCAAAGGGGGAGACACCCTGGACCCAAACTGTTATAGACCTATATCCATCCTGCCCTGCCTAGCTAAGGTCTTCGAAAGCCAAGTCAACAAACAGATCACTGACCATCTCGAATCCCACCGTACCTTCTCCGCTGTGCAATCCGGTTTCCGAGCCGGTCACGGGTGCATCTCAGCCACGCTCAAGGTACTAAACGATATCATAACCGCCATCGATAAAAGACATTACTGTGCAGCCGTCTTCATCGACCTGGCCAAGGCTTTCGACTCTGTCAATCACCATATTCTTATCGGCAGACTCAATAGCCTCGGTTTTTCTAATGACTGCCTTGCCTGGTTCACCAACTACTTTGCAGACAGAGTTCAGTGTGTCAAATCGGAGGGCATGTTGTCCGGTCCTCTGGCAGTCTCTATGGGGGTACCACAGGGTTCAATTCTCGGGCCGACTCTTTTCTCTGTATACATCAATGATGTTGCTCTTGCTGCGGGCGATTCACTGATCCACCTCTACGCAGACGACACCATTCTGTATACTTCCGGCCCTTCCCTGGACACTGCGCTATCTAACCTCCAAACGAGCTTCAATGCCATACAACACTCCTTCCGTGGCCTCCAACTGCTCTTAAATGCTAGTAAAACCAAATGCATGCTTTTCAACCGTTCGCTGCCTGCACCCGCACGCCCGACTAGCATCACCACCCTGGACGGTTCCGACCTAGAATATGTGATTTGATTTAATATGATTTAATATGATTTAATATGATTGGACTTCCGGCGCCGAGCGAGATGGCAGCCTCGCTTCGCGTTCCTTGGAAAATATGCAGTATTTTGTTTTTTTATGTGTTATTTCTTACATTGGTACCCCAGGTGATCTTAGATTTCATTACATACAGTCGGGAGGAACTACTGAATATACGAGTAACGTCAACTAACCACCGTTCCTACCAGGAATATGACTTTCCCGAAACGGATCCAGTGTTTTGCCTTCCACCCAATACAATGGACCTGATCCCAGCCGGGGAGCCTACGCGACGCCGTAAAAGGGGCAAACGTAGCGGTCTCCTGGTCAGGCTTCGGAGACGGGCACATCGCGCTCCACTCCCTAGCATACTACTCGCCAATGTCCAGTCTCTTGACAATAAGGTCGATGAAATCCGAGCACGGGTAACATTCCAGAGAGACATCAGGGATTGCAACGTGCTCTGCTTCACGGAAACATGGCTAACTCAAAAGACTCTAACGGAGTCGGTGCAGCCAGCTGGTTTCTTCACGCATCGCGCAGACAGAAACAAACATCTTTCTGGTAAGAAGAGGGGCGGGGGGGTATGCCTCATGATTAACGAGACGTGGTGTGATCATCATAACAACACTCAGGAACTCAAGTCATTCTGTTCACTTGATCTAGAACTCCTCACAATCAAATGTCGACCGCATTATCTACCAAGGGAATTCTCTTCGGTCATAATCACAGCCGTATATATTCCCCCCCAAGGAGACACATCCATGGCCCTGAACGAACTCTATCTGACTCTCTGTAAACTGGAAACCACACACCCTGAGGCTGCATTCATCGTAGCTGGGGATTTTAACAAGGCTAATCTAAAAACAAAACTCCCTAAATTCTATCAGCACATCGATTGTCCTACCAGGGCTGGCAAAACTCTGGATCACTGTTATACTAACTTCCGCGACGCATATAAGGCCCTCCCCCGCCCCCCTTTCGGAAAAGCTGACCACGACTCCATTTTGTTGATTCCAGCCTACAAACAGAAATTAAAACAACAAGCTCCCGCACTCAGGTCTGTTCAACGCTGGTCCGACCAATCTGATTCCACGCTTCAAGACTGCTTCGATCATGCGGATTGGAATATGTTCCGCATTGCGTCCAACAACAACATTGAAGAATATGCTGATTCGGTGAGCGAGTTCATTAGGAAGTGCATTGACGATGTCGTACCCACAGCAACGATTAAAACATTCCCAAACCAGAAACCGTGGATTGACGGCAGCATTCGCGTGAAACTGAAAGCGCAAACCACTGCTTTTAACCAGGGCAAGGTGACCGGAAACATGACCGAATACACACAGTGTAGCTATTCTCTCCGCAAGGCTATCAAACAGGCAAAGTCCCAGTACAGAGACAAAATAGAATCGCAATTCAACAGCTCAGACACAAGAGGTATGTGGCAGGGTCTACAGTCTATCACGGATTACAAAAAGAAAACCAGCCCCGTCGCGGACCAGGATGTCTTGCTCCCAGACAGGCTAAATATCTTTTTTGCCCGCTTTGAGGACAATACAGTGCCACTGACACGGCCCGCTACCAAAACCTGCGGGCTCTCCTTCACTGCAGCCGAGGTGAGTAAAACATTTAAACGTGTTAACCCTCGCAAGGCTGCAGGCCCAGACGGCATTCCCAGCCGCGTCCTCAGAGCATGCGCAGACCAGCTGGCTGGTGTGTTTACGGACATATTCAATCAATCCTTATCCCAGTCTGCTGTTCCCACATGCTTCAAGAGGGCCACCATTGTTCCTGTTCCCAAGAAAGCTAAGGTAACTGAGCTAAACGACTACCGCCCCGTAGCACTCACTTCCGTCATCATGAAGTGCTTTGAGAGACTAGTCAAGGACCATATCACCTCCACCCTACCGGACACCCTAGACCCACTCCAATTTGCTTACCGACCCAATAGGTCCACACACGACGCAATCGCAACCACACTGCACACTGCCCTAACCCATCTGGACAAGAGGAATACCTATGTGAGAATGCTGTTCATCGACTACAGCTCAGCATTTAACACCATAGTACCCTCCAAACTCGTCATCAAGCTCGAGACCCTGGGTCTCGACCCCGCCCTGTGCAACTGGGTCCTGGACTTCCTGACGGGCCGCCCCCAGGTGGTGAGGGTAGGTAACAACATCTCCACCCCGCTGATCCTCAACACTGGGGCCCCACAAGGGTGCGTTCTGAGCCCTCTCCTGTACTCCCTGTTCACCCACGACTGCGTGGCCATGCACGCCTCCAACTCAATCATCAAGTTTGCGGACGACACTACAGTGGTAGGCTTGATTACCAACAACGACGAGACGGCCTACAGGGAGGAGGTGAGGGCCCTCGGAGTGTGGTGTCAGGAAAATAACCTCACACTCAACGTCAACAAAACAAAGGAGATGATTGTGGACTTCAGGAAACAGCAGAGGGAGCACCCCCCTATCCACATCGACGGGTCAGTAGTGGAGAAGGTGGAAAGTTTTAAGTTCCTCGGTGTACACATCACGGACAAACTGAATTGGTCCACCCACACAGACAGAGTTGTGAAGAAGGCGCAGCAGCGCCTCTTCAACCTCAGGAGGCTGAAGAAATTCGGCTTGTCACCAAAAGCACTCACAAACTTCTACAGATGCACAATCGAGAGCATCCTGTCGGGCTGTATCACCGCCTGGTACGGCAACTGCTCCGCCCACAACCGTAAGGCTCTCCAGAGGGTAGTGAGGTCTGCAGAACGCATCACCCGGGGCAAACTACCTGCCCTCCAGGACACCTACACCACCCGATGTCACAGGAAGGCCATAAAGATCATCAAGGACAACAACCACCCAAGCCACTGCCTGTTCACCCCGCTATCATCCAGAAGGCGAGGTCAGTACAGGTGCATCAATGCAGGGACCGAGAGACTGAAAAACAGCTTCTATCTCAAGGCCATCAGACTGTTAAACAGCCACCACTAACATTTAGCGGCCGCTGCCAACATACTGACTCAACTCCAGCCACTTTAAAAATGGGAATTGATGGAAATTATGTAAAAACGTACCACCAGCCACTTTAAACAATGCCACCTAATATAATGTTTACATACCCTACATTACACATCTCTTATGTATATGTATATACTGTACTCTATATCATCTACTGCATCTTGCCATCTTATGTAATACATGGACCACTAGCCACTTTATACTATGCCACTTTATGTTTACATACCCTACAGTACTCATCTCATAGGTATATACCGTACTCTATACCATGTACTGCATCTTGCCTATGCCGTTCTGTACCATCACTCATTCATATATCTTTATGTACATATTCTTTATCCCTTTACACTTGCGTGTATAAGGTAGTAGTTGTGGAATTGTTAGGTTAGATTACTTGTTGTTATTACTGCATTGTCGGAACTAGAAGCACAAGCATTTCGCTACACTCGCATTAACATCTGCTAACCATGTGTATGTGACTAATAAAATTTGATTTGATATGTGGACATCTATAAGTACCTAGGTGTCTGGCTAGACTGCAAACTCTCCTTCCAGACTCATATCAAACATCTCCAATCCAAAATCAAATCTAGAGTCGGCTTTCTATTCCGGAACAAAGCCTCCTTCACTCACGCCGCCAAACTTACCCTAGTAAAACTGACTATCCTACCGATCCTCGACTTCGGCGATGTCATCTACAAAATAGCTTCCAATACTCTACTCAGCAAACTGGATGCAGTTTATCACAGTGCCATCCGTTTTGTTACTAAAGCACCTTATACGACCCTCCACTGCGACCTGTATGCCCTAGTCGGCTGGCCCTCGCTACATGTTCGTCGTCAGACCCACTGGCTCCAGGTCATCTACAAGGCTATGGTAGGTAAAGTGCCGCCTTATCTCAGTTCACTGGTCACGATGGCTACACCCACCCGTAGCACGCGCTCCAGCAGGTGTATCTCACTGATCATCCCTAAAGCCAAAACCTCATTTGGACGCCTTTCCTTCCAGTTCTCTGCTGCCTGTGACTGGAACGAATTGCAAAAATCTCTGAAGTTGGAGACTTTTATCTCCCTCAACAACTTTAAAAATCTGCTATCCGAGCAGCTAACCAATCGCTGCAGCTGTACATAGTCCATCTGTAAACTACCCACCCAATTTACCTACCTCACCCCCATACTGCTTTTATTTATTTACTTTTCTGCTCTTTTGCACACCAGTATCTCTTCTTGCACATGATCATCTGATGATTTATCACTCCAGTGTTAATCTGCTAAATTGTAATTATTCGATTTATTGCCTACCTCATGCCTTTTGCACACATTGTATATAGATTCTCTTTTTCCTACCATGTTATTGACTTGTTTATTGTTTACTCCATGTGTAACTCTGTGTTGTTGTCTGTTCACACTGCTATGCTTTATCTTGGCCAGGTCGCAGTTGCAAATGAGAACTTGTTCTCAACTAGCCTACCTGGTTAAATAAAGGTGAAATAAAAATAAAATAAAAATCCTTGGGAGCAATTTCCAAACGCCTGAAGGTACCACATTCATCTGTACCAACAATAATATGCAAGTATGAACACAATGGGACCAAGCAGCCATCAAATTGCTCAGAAAGGAGATGTGTTCTGTCTCCTAGAGATGAACGTACTTTGGTGCAAAAAGTGCAAATCAATCCCAGAACAACAGCAAAGGACCTTCTGAAGATTCTGGGGGAAACAGGTACAAAAGTATCTATATCCACAGTAAAACGAGTCCTATATCGACATAACCTGAAAGGCCGCTCAGAAAGGAAGAAGCCACTGCTCCAAATCCACCATAAAAATGCCAGACTACGGTTTGCAACTGCACATGGGGACAGAGATTGTACTTTTTGGAGAAATGTCCTCTGGTCTGATGAAACAGAAATCTGACTGTTTGGCCGTAATGACCATCGTTATGTTTGGAGGAACAAGGGGGAGGCTTGCAAGCTGAAGAACACCATTCCAACCGTGAAGCACGGGGATGGCAGCATCATGTTGTGGGGGTGCTTTGCTGCAAGAGGAACTGGTGCACTTCACAAAATAGATGGCATCACGAGGGAGGAAAATTATGTGGATATATTGAAGCAACATCTCAAGACATCAGTCAGGAAGTTAAACTTGTTCACAAATGGGTCTTCCAAATGGACAATGACCCCAAACATACTTCCAAAGTTGTGGCAAAATGGCTTAAGGACAACAAAGTCAAGGTATTGGAGTGCCCATCACAAAGCTCTGACCTCAATCCTATAGAAAAGTTGTGGACAAAACTGAAAAAGCGCGTGCGAGCAAGGAGTCGTACAAACCTGACTCCAATACGCAAGCTCTGTCAGGGGGAATGGGCAAAAATTCACCCAACTTATTGTGGGAAGCTTATGGATGGCTTCCCGAAACATTTGATCCAAGTTAAACAATTTAAAGGCAATGGTACCAAATCCTATTGAGTGTATGTAAACTTCTGACCCACTGGGAATGTGATGAAAGAAATAAAAGCTGAAATAAATCATTCTCTCAGAATGATCAGACGCTCAACAAGGTCTGATTTCATTATTACTTAAACAGGACCCAAGTTGTAAATATAAAGATCCAGTCCATTTAAAAAATTGGAGGCCCCTTATTAAAGTTAATAGCAAATTGCACAGAGTTGTCAGATATTATTCATCCTAATCATCCCAAAAAATTTCATGGATGATACATTGGAGATAATATAAAACTGTACAGGAAACAATAGAACACTATTAGAAATAAGGGAAACAGAAATATTGTTTAAAAAATGTTTGGTATAATCTTTAAATGATAACCCCACCAGTTTATGATGTGTCTCACATGCAGCTAGCAAAAATATACTGTAGATTACAAAATAGTTTAAAAGATTTTTCACTTACCGATTACATGGCACATGGTTTATGAACAGATACACAAAATGACATGGGATTCAAAACTTAGAAATATTATACAAAATTCTTGCAACCAATAGAAAGTTATATGTGGGGGATACAACCATCCCAGCTCTGCAGATTTTTCTGCAAAGAGAGAGAATCATTAGTTCAATTGTTTTGGTAGTATCCATATGTATCTTGTTTTTGATCGCAAGTTCAGGAAAAATGTATTTAAACTATTTCATGTGAACTGGAGTTGATCCAAACAGGAACCCAGTTAACTGAGAACATGATTTTCAATGTAACTTTACTTGTATTTGTATCGTTTTGAGTCAAGTTGAACAGGCTTTTGAAAGCCGTCAAACTAAGCCAATTGGAATGTGTCAAACTGGGATTATCTGAGATGTATCTTCAATTGTGAGGATGTTGAATCACAGGGTATTCAATCTAGTGTTTTTTTTCAAACCCAGACAAAGTGAATTATGTCCCTCTCGCTCATTCGCTCCGCATGTTTTGTTTTAACATGCCAATACATTATCACAAGCAGATGTCTCCGTACATACTCTATGCGTAGACATCTTGATTTAAGCTGACATTAATCCCCACATATTTGTTTGTAGCATGTTTAATTGTCAAAGTCAAGTAAAACAAAGGCAATGCTTATTTGGTGTCATAGTGCTTATGTAAACCTGACGAGGGGCTTTACTGAAGACTTGTATACTTAAACAGTAAAATGGTTTGTGTGCCTGACACCAAGAGAAATCGGCTTAGGTTTAAAATGTAATTTGTCCTAAATTGTTAAACACAGATTGTTCAGTATTGAAACTCTCACATAACGATTTATACAGTGTAGGCCTATCGCTCATCACACCCAGCGTTGCTCAGTGTACCCTTATCACTGAAATGTTTGTCTTTGCCCTTCCTAGGTACATGCTTTTGGTTTTAGCTTATTTTCTATTGAGCTGTTATCATATCATTTGTGTGAATTGAGGAGCAGATTGATTGTGTTAAGTTTCGAATGGATGAAATTAGTGTTGCACGATATACCAGGACCACGATAATATCAAGGTACCAAATCATCATGATACCAACATTTTAGAAATACAGTAGTACCATTTCATTTGGTACAACCAACTTTTTCAGCCCTACCGATCTAAAGAACAACTGAATAAAAGCCCATGAAATAAGAAGCTGTAATATTATACAAGTAAAAATAAACAATACTTTATGCATGCTTTTCTAAACAGCATGGATTAACAGACGCCACCTGCTAAAACAGAAAAAAAAACAGTTGGTCGCCCTTGTATTATTGAGGCGCAGACAGGGAAGGAGGAGGAGGTTATGGGTGCATCTCATAAATGTGCTGAGAAGGGAGCATGGGGCAATTCTACCACCTTGTCCAGGAGCTGCACTTGGACCCTGCCCGACATCACCGATACTTCTGGATGAGTGCAGAAGAGATGGAGACTCTTTTGTTGGCCCAGACCTCACCAAGCAGACGACCAACTACAGGACCCCAATAGAGCCTAAGCAAAGACTAGCTGTCACTCTAAGGTTAGTTATTGGAGAAGGTTGTATTGTGTAAGCAGGTGCATGGAGAAAAGGAGTATACTGTAGTGTAAAGAAACTCTAGCACACTGGTGATCATGATGCTCCACAGATGTAGGCCTATGTTCCATTACATCTAGGAAGCAGATCACCAGTTATAGTGTCTTCATTATACTGAAGGTAAGTAAGACACACCGTTCTTTGTTTAGTTTTTTTTTCAATAATTATTCAAGATGACATTAACAGCCACAACAAGGCATGGTGCACCTGTTGTAGGTGATTTTAACAGTCACATCAAGGCATGGTGAACCTGTTATGGGTGACAATAACAGCCACAATAAGGCATGGCGGCCTGTTGTAGGTGAGATGAACAGCCACAGCAAGGCATGTCAACAAATTCGGCATATCCCTTCCAATAACAATATCCACTGAATAGCAAAAAAAAAAAAAAAAAAGTGAAATGCAATGCATATATAACTGCAACAACAAAGTGCAAATAGTGCATACATAAATGTTTCCCTTTTTAAAATACTAAAACAGAACATAGGCCTAAGTATGTGCAGGGCTTGGATCTGCCTTTCAGGAGGGGATTATTGATGTGACTGGGAATCTCTGTCCCAGCTCTCGAGAGAATGTACTGAAGCTGTCATCCCAGCTATGTGTTAGAGACCTAGGTTCTGGTAAGTATTGATCCCTCGGCTCATTGCACGTGATTGGCTGCAGTCCACCTCTTCCGTGCGGAGTACTTGCGGGCCGTGGTGGTGGCAGTGGTGTTGCCTCCAATCCCAGTTATGTGTTGGAGACCTAGATCCTGATGAGTAGCAGTGTTGATGCCTGGGCTGGCTGTACACCGTAGGCCGCAGTCCAGCTCTTCCATGCGGAGCATCAAAGAGCCATTATGGTGGTGGAGGTGGTGGCAGAGATGTTGCATGCTGGTCAGTTTACAACCATTGATAGTAGTTGGACTTTCAGATGTCCCTTGTTTCTTCCTATTTTCTTCAGCTCTGGCACAAGGCTGAGCACAAATGCCTCATCCTCATCCTCCGAGGTAGCAGCAGAAGGGATTGGCTTCCTGACAAATGCAAGCAGCTCTTCATCCACATCTTGATAGTTGACCTTCTGTTTTCTTTTTCTTGGCTGCCAGTCTTGAGCTGTGTCTGTAGTGGTTGGTTTTGACTGTTGTTCAGGCATCTGAAGCACAGGGTCATGGCTCAGGGACACCACGTCGTCTTCAGCGTCATCGGGCTCCATAGGTTGTGGCTGAGGTGAATCAGCATTTTCAAAGCTGAGGTTGACTCTTGAGTTGATAAAAGGTCAACATAAATGAAAAGTCAAATGTGTTTTATGTCAACTTTATAAACCTCAGCTCAGGCTCAACTAATTATATTTCTCAAATCTGGGCCACAATGTCTAACACTGCTGGTTTTCATCATTCCTCTGTAATAAGAGACTGATTCTTAATCTATAGGCCTATATAATCGCTCATTCAGAAATGGGATACCAACTGACATGAACCAATCACATAGTGACTTAGCAGGTAGAAAATAAGGCCAGCAATACTGCAATTCGTTGAGATTCAGATTTTTGGGCAATCAATTCAAATGTACATTATAACTTACCTTCTTGGCTGGACGTAAGGTATAAAGTATGATAATATTTTCATATATTTCCATACTTTCTGATTGGTTCCCCCAGAACCACCAGGCTGGGACTTCCGTAGGTGCCTTACGGAGGGACTTCCATCTGGTTTTGCACAATTCAACTTCTGTGAAGAGTAAAATCGAATTGATTGTAAAACAATAACAAAACATTTATTTTGTCATTACAGGTATTTGGCATCTGGAGACTCTATTTGCAGCCTGCCCTTCACCTATCGTCTTGGATTCGAAACAGTGTCGCAGTGCATTATTAAGACCTGTAAGGCAATAGATGGGAGGATGCTGGCGTCCAATCTGCCACAACCCACTGAGGAAACCTGGAGACAAACTTCTCAAGAGTTTCATGAAAAATGGGACTTTCCCAAATGTTTGGGATCGGTTGATGGAAAACATATTATGATCACCAAACCACCAAACTTAGGGAGACGTTTTTTCAGTTATGAAGGAACCATCTCTGTGGTGTTACTCGCCCTTGTGGATGCCAATTACCACTTCACAGCTATTCAAGTGGAGGATTTTGGGAGAAACAGTGACAGAGGAGTCTATGACAACTCCCCACTTGGAAGGGCAATGGCATCAAAAACCCTGCTGGCGCGCCAAGATGCCTTTCTGCCTGCAGGTGAAGATTTGGGAAAGATACTGTTACGGATACAGGTATCCTGTATGTATTTGTTTTCTCTCCTTCTGCCCTAGTTACAGGTAACAGTCATCAGTTACAAATCAGTCGCCAATCTGAAGACACACCTGCTCCTTTTCCCTTACCCAATCACATCCCCTTTCCCTTAGTTTAAAAATCCAGTCAGTCTCTCTCTCTCTTTTGTGCCTACATCTCACATTGTCCGTATCATGTGAGTATGTATTGCTGTGGTGCATGGCTGTTTGTTTGTTTGGTGGGAAAGGGGGATACCAAGACGCCCTTGGGCATACATTACCCGTAGGAATACCTTTGTCTAAATACTCTAGTTAGAACTGGGCGGACCACCCACTGTATTTTATTGGTTAGTTAGCTAGCTGTTCTTGAAGCAGGTAAGACTAGCTTAGGGTGGGGGCAATGGTTAAAACAATGGGAGGACTAGTATTTTGTAGTTGATTTCCTCATTGTACTGTGTATAAGAATATCCCACTATGTTGCCAAAAAAGTTCAAGACTTATTGTTTCCCTTCAATAAAATGCATTCAAAACTAATTTCCTCCCATTTCTCCTACTTTCTTAGGCTATACAAGTTTTATCTCTCGCAAAAAAATTGTTTACGCCTATGCAGTACCTTTAGAAATAATAATAAATCTCTACTTTAATAAAGAAAACTATTTTGACAGGTGTGTTTTAATAGAAAACAGTGGTTTTCACTGATTAAATGCAGTCTTTCTGCATTGTGAAGAGGGAAAACCCAGATATTCACAAAGTTTGTGCTGAATGACAGGTTGTTTCTTCATGCAAAATATATTTGGGTTTTACAATGAAATTAAGCTGCTTTATTTTAGGGGTTTAGAGAAGGCGGGTCATGTTTTACCCTTAGGACAAGGGGAGTATACAGAATGTTAAGACTACACAAGGGTTAAGCCAAAACAATTAGTGAAGAGGCTTTTTCATGTGCTTTGTTCAGGGCGATATGTCATAGGGATAATAAAGCTGGCACACATTTGAAATTGTATTTTTAGCATCACATGAGGGCCTGTATGGAACCATTGGGAAAATGATCAGTGTGTGTGGTCCATGGAGGGGTTGGGCCACACTTCTTCTCTGAGCGACTCTTCGCAGCAGTGTGTGGGAAGCCTGCTACTCCACTCAGTCTAGAGGAGGTGAGCCACATTACTCTGAGAGCACATTTGGAAAATTTAAGTTTGATGTCCTCCCTAACAGCAACAGGAAATAATAGATCATCATTTTTTACATGTATGGTTTCTTTTGCTGTTTAAAATTCTTGATTGACTGTCATACATTTTTTTATTCTAGATTTAAAAAAGCAGAGGACCTATCAGAGGTGAAGAACAAATTGGAGGAATCAGTAGACTGGCTGAGCTTACTGGGGCTGAAAAGGATTGTTGTAAAGACAATGGAGGACAGGGATGGTGTGGTTGAATTGGTGGCTCAAAGATTTGTCCAAGGGAGCATGTAGGTGGCCTTGGAGCATTAAGTCAACTCTGTCATAAATCTGTGAAGTACTTGTCATTACCTCCTCTAATATAAGTATTTTTAATCAGTCCACCCCCCTAAGTCTATATTCATCACTATATCGTCCTTAACACTTATTTTAAATATACATACTGTCTCTAAACCGTAACAGGTTCAAATATGGTCTCAACTCTCTTGGGCTGCTCGAGGCATTGGGGAAAGACCCGGACAGCTTCCGAGCACTTTTTGTGGACTCCATAAAGCCTCCCACTGCCAGGGACCTGCTTAAAGTAACCTGTTCCATACTTGGCGGCAACCGGCGGTGTTTGGAGAACAATAATCAACTTCCAGACTCACATTAAACATCTCCAATCCAAAATTAAATCTAGAATTGGCTTCCTATTCCGCAACAAAGCATCCTTCACTCATGCTCCCAAACATACCCTCGTAAAACTGACCATCCTATCGATCCTCGACTTCGGTGATGTCATTTACAAAATAGCCTCCAACACTCTACTCAACAAATTGGATGCAGTCTATCACAGTGCCATCCGTTTTGTCACCAAAGCCTCATATACTACCCACCACTGCGACCTGTACGCTCTCGTTGGCTGGCCCTCGCTTCATACTCGACGCCAAACCCACTGGCTCCATGTCATCTACAAGTCTCTGCTAGGTAAAGCACTGCCTTATCTCAGCTCACTGGTCACCATAGCAGCACCCACCCGTAGCACGCGCTCCAGCAGGTATATCTCACTGGTCACCCCCAAAGCCATTTCTTCCTTTGGCCGCCTTTCCTTTCAGTTCTCTGCTGCCAATGACTGGAACGAACTGCAAAAATCACTAAAGCTGGAGACTCTTACCTCCCTCACTAGCTTTAACCCCTGCTTTAACTAAACTCTGCGGAATCGATACAGAATAATGGTCAGCCAAGGTCAGTAAATCAAGTCTATGACATTTACATTTACATTTACATTTAAGTCATTTAGCAGATGCTCTTATCCAGAGCGACTTACAAAACCCTCCCACGTAGGGTTATCCAAAAAGGATTTCAAATCAAAAGTAGCCATTTTAAACTACCACTACTACACAAGAGCCAACAAAAAGCAAACACTACTGCTACATCAGCTATTCCCCAGCGGTGACGCTCAACACTGAACTAGACCACTACAATAATTTACACGAGCGGCATGGGTAAAGACATATCCCGGATGAGCCCCCAATTATGTTACGAACCCCTTTTGCCCTGCAGTCTAGGGGGGGTGGAAACGAGACCCGTAACATATCTCATGCAAATCATAACAGTGAAAAGGAACAGTGAGAACTAAAATCAATATCCAAAAACTCCTAAGCTAGTCCTACTGGGTAAAGAACAGCTAACCAATAAAATACAGTGGGTGGTCCGCCCAGTTCTAACTGAGGTATTTAGACAAAGTTTTCCTACGGGTAATGTATGCCCAAGGACGACTTGGCTTGGTATCCCCTTTTTCCACCAACAAACAAACAGTCATACACCACAGCAATACATACTCACAAGATAACGGACAGGGTGAGATGTAGGAGCAAAAACGAGAGAGAGAGAGAGAGAGAGAGAGAGAGAGAGAGAGACCATTATTCTGTATCTATTCCGCAGAGTTTAGTTAAAGCAGAGGTTAAACAACTGGTGTTAAATGTTTTGTTGGAAGAGCAAGTGCTTGTGTTACCGCTGCCTGAGCCTACAACCCATGTAAAGGATGTTGCTGCTCCTGTAAGCCTGTTGGTGTCTGAGAACGAGGGCGAGGCTAAAGCTCCAGCCACATTGCCCCGTTTTGATCCACTCTCCCTGCTGTCAAACGGTGATGCCATGAGGGATGTCCGTTTGACGCAGCTCCAACTGGAGGCGGAAGAGAGAGCCCAAATTAGGCGAGAAAATCTCCAGTTGGAAATGTGTAAACTTGAGGCAGAAAAAGAAAGAGAACAGCGGCAGTTGGAAATGTGTAAAATTGAGGCAGAAAGAGAACAGCGGCAGTTGGAGTTCAAAATGCGCCAGATGAAACTGGAGGCGGAGACAGCAAGGATAGCCTCCGTTCCTGCTGTGTCTGTTAGTGAGCCGTCCTCACCAGCTGGAGCTTCCAACACTTTTGACATTAGTTGGCAGATTGCCTTGGTACCTTTGTTCAGAGAGTCAGAGGTTGACTCCTATTTTTGTGTTTTTGAACGTATAGCCGTAGCATTGAAATGGCCTGAAGAGGTATGGTGCCTATTACTTCAGTGTTAATTAACTGGTAAAGCCCAAGAGGTTTTGTCAGCGCTACCTCTTGAAGACAGTTTGAATTATGAAGTGGTCAAAGCTACTGTTCTTCGCACCTATGAGCTTGTTCCTGAGGCATACCGACCGAGATTTAGGTCTCATAGAAAGTTTTCTAGTAAGACTTATCTGGAATCTGCTAGAGACAAGGGAAATCTGTTTGATAAATGGCATGCTGCTAGCAAGGTAACTGATTTCAACTCTCTCCGGGAGTTAATCTTGTTGCTTACCCGAATGCATTGTAGTTGACCTAAATGAACAGAAAGTATCCTCCCTGTCAGAAGCGTCTGTGTTGGCAGATGAGTTTGTGTTGACGCACAAGAACGTGTTTTCGGCTCATACTGAGAGTAGAGCCACTGAATTGCCTACTTTTAGTCCTAGTCGCCAGCAGTACGTCAAGCACGCCAGAAAAATGAGTGTTCCTGGTTCTATTGTCATAAGATGGGACATATGATTAACGATTGCTTCCTGCTAAAACGCAAACAAGGGATGCCTATTCGTGCCAAGCCGCCAACAGGTGTTGGGCTAATTCATACGGTTGTGAGGTCTGAAACTAAACAGGTGCCTCAGGGTAAATGTAGTTTGAAAGTCCCAGTCCCCGACCGCAGTTATGAACCGTTCATTTTCGAGGGGTTTGTTTCCCTAAAGAATGACGAAGCATCTCAGCGTCCGGTTAAAATCCTTAGAGATACTGGTGCGGCGCAGTCGTTTATATTGTCTGATGTGTTGCCCTTATCCGACAATACCTACTGTGGTTCCAGTGCGTTAGTTCAGTGTATTGAAATGGGTTTTGTCCCAGTACCATTGCACTTTGTGAATGTACACTCTGAGTTAATCAGTGGAATATTCAGAGTGAGGGTACATCCTATGTTGCCAGTAAAAGGTGTGACCTTTATAATGGGTAACGATATTGCCGGAGGAAAGGTGGTACCCGTATTGGAAGTATTGGATGAAAGTGACCACTCTCTCTCCAATGAGCTGGCACAGAGTTAGCCACATGTGTTCCCCGCTTGTGCTGTCACTCGTGCTCAGGCACGACAAGTGGGTGACGTGATAGATTTGTCTGACACTGTTCTGTTCAAAGAGTTTGATCAAGAGGATGGGTTGTGTGCTACCTCTGGGAAGCTGATCCCCCTCTGACAAACAGCCCAGGGAAGAATCGAAGTATATTGAACTTATTGCTAATGCAATACCAGTCACTCGTGAGCAGCTGATTGCTAACCAAAAGGTTCACAACAGGCTTGCTAAATGCTTTTCTGGGGTTGTCTCATTGGAAGAGTTAAAGAAGAAGAACGTGGCTTACTTCATTGATGGTAATCTCCTCATGCGTAAATGGACATCCCATGTTGACGCGGGCGAATATAGGAATGCTGTTTACCAAATAGTGATTCCTACAGCCTTTCGACAAAATGTGTTATCCCTTGCTCATGCTCACCAGTGGTCCGGTCATTTAGGAATCACCAAGACTTATGATCCGGTCCTTCGACATTTCTTTTGGCCAGGTTTAAAACAAGAGGTGGCTCAGTTCTGTCGGACATGCCACACATATAAACAAAAATATAAAAACGCAACACACAACAATTTCAATGATTTTACTGAGTTACAGTTCATATAAGGGATTCAGTCAGTTGAAATCAATTAATTAGGCCCTTATCTATGGATTTCACATTCCTGGGCATGGCCGCCACCACCCAGTGGGGAACAAGGCCCAGCCAATCAGAATGAGTTTTCCCCCACAAAAGGGCATTATTACAGACATAAATTCTCCTCAGTTTCATCAGCTGTCCGGATGGATGGTCTCAGATGGTCCCTCAGCTGAAGAAGCTGGATGTGGAGGTCCTGGCCTGGCGTGGTTACATGTGGTCTGCGGTTGGACATACTGCCAAATTCTTTAAAATGGCGTTGGAGGTGGCTTTGGTAGAGAAATTAACATAAAATGATCTGGCAACAGCTATGGTGGACATTCCTGCAGTCAGCATGCCAATTGCATCTGAGACATCTGTGGCATTTTGTTGTGTGACAAAACGGCACATTTGATTAGTATTGCCCAACACATGTATTAATATTTTGTGTCACTGAACCACAGGAGTCTTTCTTCTGAACCAGAGGTTTTTGCTGCTAAGTCAACTGAGAACAGTAGGCCTTGCTTTAATCTGATTAACACTTTGTTACTTGTAGCATTTAATGTAATGTTCTCCAGCTATGTTTTTCACAGCTTGCTGCATCTAATATGGCCAGCCCTGCTTGATTATGCACTTGTTAATTGGTCATTTTCACTGATGGTTGTTATTAGAAGGGTCATTTCACTGCTGGAAGTAAAATCTCTGCAGAGCATGGCTACTCAGTAAAGTCGATTTATTCCCAGGCCAAGTCTAATTACTCTGCCTGGCCTGCCGCAGCTTTGGGCCACTTTGATCCAAGTCACAGCTGCCCCAGCACAGCACCGATAAGAAAATTGTTTGTCTCCCAAGGGACCCGAATCACTTAATCAAGAGAAATGATTCCTTCTCTTGATTCGCCTACTATTCTGAAAATATTTGAGTTGTGCAGGCAAGGAGGAAGGAAATCTTTGCTCCTGTTACTGGTTGGGCCATTAACTTGAAACTGGCCAAATACCCTGAAAACAAATCTAGTAAATAAAGGGGGAAATAGATGATGGTTGCAGGACATTGTTCACTGAGAGTTGTATTTGTATTTATAATGGATCCCAATGGAGACTGACTTGAAAAAATGAGGAGGATGGGAGACCCACGGTATAGGCGCATAACGCACGGAGACAACAAAGTGTGTTTCATAAATCGTCAAAGACTAATTATTTTAACCTAAATCATTTAATAAAGACATTTATAGTTTATTATGGGGAAGGGGAATGAAAGGGCTACTTACACCGTGTTGGAAAGGGATCACAGCAGTGATTGAATGAGGGTATGAGGCATGAGTTGAAGTGTTCAGAGGCTTGACCAGTGCAGGACAGGATTTGACGTGGCTTCAGTTCATCTCAGGAGAAAGTTGACAAAGGTAGTGGAGTGGAGTAGTCATCACCTCTTAATCAGGGAACAGGAGAGGACTTAGCTGTAAATACAAACAGCAGATACATTCCATTACAGCTGCGCCATCGTAGGTTTGAACAACGAGTTTCTCAATGAACTTAAACATCACAAAATTCATAAAGTCAAACACAGACTGCGCATCTCGCCCACTTGACATATCGAAGTATCCCAAGAAACGTCATGAATAAAGCCCTGATCATCCACATACCTGACGATAACTGACAACTGCAAGCAGACTGGTGCCACCATAGGTCCAGGGCGGTGAGGATATTTGTACCCCCTGGGGCCTGGAGTTTTTCCTTATATGTTAACCTAACTAGGAAAACTCTGGACCCTATAAGGTTTGACAGTGATTAATCAGATGTACAAAGGTTTTATATGGGCTATGATGGGACCAGTTTTCCCTAATCAGGTCACAAAAACTCCTGGCCCTGGGGGAGTGAAAACCCTGTCAAACTGCGGCTACCTTATATTTGTTCATATAAATTATATTTAGACTAGATTAGGAGGGGGATTTCCTCTACCCAGACACAGACAACAACTGATAGAACTCACAGGGCTGAGCTTGCTTTATGCATGTTTGCATCATGCAGGCCTATGCAACTGTAGGCCTTACAAAACATTTACTCACAGCCGTCATCACTATTATGTTGATTCATTAATTCCAGTTAATCATTATGGATTAAAAACGTATAGGCAGCCTAAGCAGCCCAATTTTGAATATAAACAATATTTGATCACATTCACATTTTCTCCTGACACACAAACAGGGCACATAGGCTGTATTTCTGCTGCTCTTATTAGTAGCTTACAGTTGATCAGACTGAAAAATAGTCTTGTTTTCATCCCATACAGCATATCAGATTTCCAATGTTTAGGTGTAGCCTAGGATGCTGCAACATTTATATCATGAGATTTTGCTTGTGTCTGTCCGGAGGGATTATGTGTTATCATCTTTGCTAAATAAATACCAGAGGAAAGTGGAAAGTCTACTTGAGCGTACGCGAAAAATTGCTCTGCTTCAAACTCTCTTTAATCTTTTAATGGATGATGTGATGGAAGCTATCAAATCATTTGGAATTGTTTTGGACATCCCAGAAAAGACAGTCGAAAGTTTGATATGTTCAGCAAGTAAAGCATTGTAACGTGCAATTAACGTAAACTCACCCCATTCCGTACAAATGTGTGCAACCGCGACATTCAAACGAGGCTGCAAAGAAAACTAATGGGACTGTAGCGACTGTGTTGACTTCAAAATCTGGGGTGTGAACTACGTTTCTATTCAAGCGTTGATCGACAGTATTGGCTCTATAGTATTGGAGAAAAGTCGAAAAAAACTGACCCTCCGTTACATCGTGACGTGTCATGCCGTAACGTACAGCACGCATACAGCACGCATAAAGCAACTATTTCTGTCTTACAATCTCTCTCCACCAGGTGTAGCCCTCCCCCATCGTTTAACAACAAGAAATGGACAGTGACGGGGGTAAGGGGGGGATACCTAGTAATTTTTTGCGCCATCACCGCAAGCGATCATGACTCTCAAAGATCACTTTAGCATCACCCTAAAAACCTGATTCAAATTCGACACAAACCTTCAAATAGGTATGTAATGACACATTATATAAACTCTTTAGTGTTTTATTTACATTTTAGAGGCGATAAGGTGATAAGTTGGACAGATCACTATCACGCATTATTTTTCGCTTACCCACCCGCCATTTTTAAAAAGACCCAACGGAGTTCATTGCCTTCTTGAATCATGCAGAAACTGGCAGCGTGGAAGTCATGTAATTGATTCTGTTGGAAAGGGGAGAAATTGTGCTTAACAATGGTATTAACATTACAGTTGATCTGAAACTATTACGTTTTTGGGGCTCTAAAATAAGGTTAATTGTACGGACCAAGGCGATGTACAAAAGTGATTGAGTTCACGTTACCTCTGCAAGCCCTTGTCGGCGGAACTTTCCATCTCGCCGTGTCCTCTAAATGTAAATTCTTGCCTGCCCAAAAACGCAGGCAAGTCCAGCAATACAGGTGGCTTGATGAAAGGCTCCCTATCAACTTTTGATACCAGGTGGTATTGAACACCCTCACCTTTTCATCCTTCTTCATGAAACTGATCTCAGGCAGAGGTCGACGCTCGCTTTTAATTCATACCTTTTCCGTGTACCCCAGAGAATGAAACGGGTTCTTCAACAAAAATTCCACAACATTTTCAGCAGCGTTGGCCATTCTACCATTCTGGCACAGAAAACTGCACACTCACGCTGGTACAGTAGCTAGCTAGCTACTGAAGTTAGCAAGGCAAATTGAAATAAATTGCACTTACTGGACACAAAAATAAAGTTCTAAAACCAAGAAAACTATTTATAATATGCCTCAGTTTCCTGTAATTTGAAAAAAATAATTAGAGTTGAATAATATATAAACAATGCTCAAGTATCACTTTTCACTCTTAATCTCTAACCAACAATGTCACCAAGCTACTCAACACATAAAACCCTGATAATGCTCTGTGGCACAATCACAATACAACTCAATAGGTTCATTCCTGAACCTAATTATATGATTGGATGGACAACATGTCAATTCATACTGCAAAAGTTTGATTGGTTGGAGGACGTCCTCCGGAAGTGGTCATAATTACCATGTATGTCTATGGAAGGGGGTGAGTTCTATGAGCCTCTTAGGTTTTGAATTAAAGTCAATGTAGCCAGAGGAGGAGCTGCACCACGGTGCTACCCCAGACCGTGCTGTTGAAGTTATTGTAGACCTTCATTGTAGACCTTCTGTCACGCCCTGACCATAGAGAGCCTTTTAATCTCTATGTTGGTTAGGTCGGGGTGTGACTTGGGTGGGTTATCTAGGTTATTGTATGTCTATGTTGGCCTGGTATGGTTCCCAATCAGAGGCAGCTGTTTATTGTTGTCTCTGATTGGAGATAATATTTAGGTAGCCGTTTCCCCACTGTGTTTTGTGGGATCTTGTTTGGAGTGAGTGCATGTTGCACCTCTAGCGTCACGTTTCGTTTGTGCTTTATATATTTTTTTGTTGCCGGTTCACTAAATAAAATGTTGAACCCATACCACGCTGCACTTTGGTCCAATAATCCTTACGACGTTTGTGACACCTTCACTGCAAAACATTTTTATTTAATCAAGTTTTATGTATTTAATATAGTTTTATAATATTTAATATAGTTTTATGTAAAAAGGATAACCTTTTAAATGTTTCACTATTTTCATGAAATTTCACTGAGGAGGATGGTCCTCCCCTTCCTCTGAGGAGCCTCCACTGATGGATGCCAAGGCAGCAGCTACTCTTCCTTGTATCATCATTTGCAGAGCCTATTTCTTCTACATGACTCATTAGAGAGACTAAATTAACACGACCCTCCCAATTGTTCTTAAAGGGGAATTTCCCCCTGGGGGAATCTGTGCTTGTTTTCATAATTTCTGAGGCATTTCTAGGACAGTGATATGTAATTGCCCAGGAGAAAGGCAGGTCAGTGATCCAAAAATGAATGTAGTCCTGCTTCGCAGCATTTCACGAAGGCTCTTTTTTATACTGATCGCACTATACGTTTTTGAGGGTGTTGATATGGTTGTCCTTGTTCGATAGATCCATTGGACGTATTTCAGAGGTGTTCCTATTGGCGGATTCATTGATAAATATACAAGCAGACATTTTTTCCAGTCTCTGAAAGACTACAACTTGTATTGGGCGGTGCTTTATGCTCTGGTCCCCGTTCCTCCCCCAAGGCGAACATTAAAACCTCTTAGATGTAAATTTAGAATTCCGTCTAAATAGACATATCCAAAGGTAACTGCTATTCATGTGTAATTACATGATTCTGACATGCCAAAACTAGGTCTATTTGGAAAGAATACATTATGAGGAAAGAACATTATGAGGAAATGATCAGAAGATAGGAGTTACATAGTTCAGAATACACAAGACCAAGCACACACAAAATAACTTTTATTTTTAATGTCATCTTTCATTGACAAGCTGTAAGTGAGTGGTTGAAAAACGAGTTTTAATGACTCCAACCTAAGTGTATGTAAACTTCCAAGTTCAACTGTATATGATATGCTTGTGGATATCTCTGAAAGGCGAGCTACTGTTTATGAAGATTGATGAATTGCTAGGTTTTTTAAAACATATAATCTATGGATGAAAATTTTAAAAGAATGTTATTCCCATATGACAAAGGGCATTTCCATCTAAAAGGATCCATGAGCACCAACATGTGAACTTCATAGGAGCATGTCAAATTGGGTGTCAAATCAAAGCTAAGAGTCTATATTCTTGAGAAATCATGGCATAACATGATTTCGTCCGTTCCTCGCCCCGACCCGGGCTCGAACCAGGGACTCTCTGCACACATAGACAACTGACACCCACGAAGCATCGTTACCCATCGCGCCACAAAAGCAGCGGCCCTTGCAGAGCAAGGGGAACGACTACTTCACGTCTCCGAGCGAGTGACGTCACCGATTGAAACGCGCACCACCGCTAACTAGACAGCCATTTCACATCGGTTACATACACATATATATATCCCCCAAAAAATCCATCCAAAAATGTTGGACTTTGATTTCTGGTCAAACAGATGGAAAATTGGTCTTGGACAACATCTACCAGAAAAAGTACATCAAAACACAATGTTGAAGAGTGCTGAACATATCTACTCTACTGTGCTATACTGTACTGTACTCTGGTGCATACCAACCAAATGCTCATTACAATAATAGCCAGTGTGTAGAAAAAAACTCTAATATGCAAAACAAGGATATTGCATGTTTCTACCTATGTGTACCTATTCAGGATACATCACCATGATGAGAATGATATTCATATCCTTCGTTATGCATTTCTGTTTAGTACAGATCAGGGATCCATGATGCAATACCATTACCATAATTCCGTTACCAGATGTAAATCCACTTCACCTACTGTAGTTCAATAACCAACATAAAATATTTCAAACTGAAGGTGTCATGTCATAACTGACACCCCATTCTTTCTGCATAAATATTTTAATCTTAATTATTGGAAAACGTGGTTGCATAAGAAACTGATGGAGATTTTACCGTAATTCTATTACCAAACTTTGCATCTGCACAGTTCTTTAAGTAAATGTAAGTGTAAATTGTTCAAAGTACTCATTGTGCATGGAGTTATATGGTTTGTTAAACTTGGAAATCTATGTTTTTGTTTGGCATACATTTTAAAGTGAAACATCCGAGTCAAAGTGTAATTCGGTTACAGTGGAATTGCCCTGATGTAATCACTAGCAATTTTCTATGCAATTGTGCAATAGTTTTTTAAATATTATTAACTTTGCAGCTTGCTACTACATTGTCCAGATTAATCCCCACAATTTAATTTCTCATAAATAATAAAACATACTCACAAAGGGAACCTCGTTAACATATTCAAACACATTTCTCAACATACAGCTGCTGTGATTACATTTGATATGTGAAAATAAGTAAAGTATTGTATACTTTGTGTAGTCTTTCAACATTGTAAAAAACTAAAAGTTATTTCAGCTTAGCATGACAAAGTGCTGAGTGGATAGTGCAAATGACATACTGATAATTTTGGCAGTTAATGAGTGTAGGTTAACAAACTAAATTACAACGGTTTTAAGATATAAATTGTAAATGACATCTTCTCATAATGACTGTATTCATTTTGTTAAAAGTTAGTATACACATCAGAGAGCCTTAAACAACTGCATAATATTTCTCTGAATACAGTAACACGCATAGTGATAACCCTACCAACCCTCCACATCCACAATAAATGGCTCTTTGACTTCTATCTTCCCACTGTTGACAATGACACACTCTGTGTAGGGCAGGTTCCGGTCATTTGTGTCTTGGAGCTCGATGGTGTGAACCACAGACTGAAAAAATAAGATTAGAATATGTATTAGTGTTGAATTGGACAACTATGTATCACCTGTGTGTGTGTGTGTGTGTGTGTCTGTGTGAGTGAATGTGTGAGTGACGGATGATTTTCCAATGTCTGTGGCCACAATACAATTCAAACTCTAACAGCAAATTGTGAGCCTCCAGTAGTGTGCCTCCACTTACCATGCCCTAACAGCAAATTGTGAGCCTCCAGTAGTGTGCCTCCACTTACCATGCCCTCCAGGATCTTCCCAAACACCACGTGCTTCCCGTCCAGCCAAGGAGCCCTGGATGCAGTGATGAAGAACTGAGAGCCATTGGTGTCTGGGCCCGCGTTGGCCATGCTGACCCAACCTGCTCCCATGTGCTTCAGCTTGAAGTTCTCATCAGCAAATTGGTTCCCGTAAATGCTTCTACCTGTGCCAGCAAATGAGTAAACAGCATTTAGGGACTGTGTGGTGACAGATGGAGACACTGGGACTGGAGACTATGAGCCCATGTCAAAAGTAGTGCACTCTACAGGGAATAGGGTTCCCTCTAGGACGGGCCCACTGAGAACTTTAAGGGAGTGTACATAACCACCTTTTCTGCTTTGTTGATGCCCTATGAGAAACACGCTTTACAAATTAAATGAATTATTATTATTGTTACTATTCCCAACATTCAAAATGAGATCAAATGTCTAAAGACAGGTCATACTCTACGTGATCATCCTTAAATCTTTCTTACCTCCATTTCCATCTCCAGCTGTGAAGTCACCTCCTTGGATCATGAAGTCCTTGATCACCCGGTGAAACGTACTTCCTTTGTAGCCATATCCTTTCTGCAAAAACAATGATTTTGGAAATTCAAATGAGTACCGCTTATCCATTTCCCTCCAGGATGCTGGTGATCCATTCGCTAGCAACCGCGTGTTAGAATCAAATACTGTAAATGGCACCATATTCCCAACTTAGTGGACTACTTTTGACAAGAGCCCCTATGGGCCCTGGTAAAGAAGTACACAATTTAGGGAATAGGGTGCCATTTGAGATGAAGCCAGCATGTTCAGTCTACTCTGCCAAAGCAGATATATTGGTATTCAGATGCTTTCCTTTGTGTTGTTTAATCACACGACAATAACAGATTTCACAGACAGCATACAGTAGGCTTACCTCCCCTGTGGCAAGAGCCACAAAGTTATTCACAGTCAGGGGAACAACATCTCCAAACAGGCCAATCACGATCCGGCCAACTTCATGACCTGCCACAGTGATGTCAAAGAACACCTGGGATAGGGAGACAAACACAAAACATACTAGCTTCAATGATGTATTCATATACTGTAGACTGTAGAGTTATACAGTAAAGTTTATAGAGGAGAGTTTTTTGAGAAATGTAAAACAGAAGTGATCATATTTGAGTCCTATGATATATTGGTGAACTGGAGAAAATGTCTCATCTAGTTGCACAAGCTTAAAGTCACTGAGAGTAGAACAATCTGAACCTTTGACGTTTACCTAAATAGGCCCACTTTATATTTACACATTTATGGATTGTAAATACTTATTATACACATTTGAATGGCCGAGATATCCCATAAACATAGGCCTACAAGTTGCATTTATAAACGGATATTTTCCTAAATGGTGCAATGGGGAATGAGTGTAGCATATTATGTGGAATAGCTTGGCTTTTATAGTCCGACTCCTTCCATTCAATGCCTTGCGCCCATTTGGCAGTAGCCAGCCTACTTGTATAAAAAAAGCTATGTTGAGTTTAATCTCCGGTGAACTATTTCTAGCTCCTATGTCGATATGTGTAGGCTACCAAGTCGTTTAACGTAAGAATAGGATAAATACAGTGTGCTGTTATTGCGCTATACCTGTTATGAACATGTATGTTCTCGTGCTATGTATTCAACAATGCAGCTGTTCTTTGAAGGCTTCCATCGAATTCCCCCCGTGAGGCAAGCCTGTGTTTGTGTATTCTCCGACGTCGCATAAAATAACATGATAGCACGATGCTCTACTAACCTTTTCGGTCACTTTAGGTCCAACCCTTCCTCTAATACATCCGACGTTTTCTGAAAACGCAAAAACCAAGAAAACGAAGTAGGAAATCATTTGCGGCTCCATCTTGCAGACACAAAACAAATAATAATCTCAGCGTACCAAAGATGTCAGAAAAAAATGATTTTTACCATCCATCCTTCCTGCATGATAAAACCACACTCCAAATTGGGCCGTGTTTTAGTGGAGAGGTTGGCTTTATAATGGAGCCCAACCTATGCTTCAACTCAGTGAGAAATTAGATAGATGCCCCGAGCGCTCCTCAAATAGCCTCCCATCCGACAATGCATTCTCTATAATTTCGCGTTAAAACATGTTTACCAATCCAACAAAGCCGTAAAGGGTTTTGTGTCCCGATCAGGAACTGCGCCCTCTGGCAATTTTGGAGACATTACAATTGCACGGCGGTTTGAGGTGAGGCTACACATCCAGCATCTACAGCCCTTGAATTGAGACTCGGCTATATACTGTAATGTAACAGCAGGGAGCAGGTCTCGAACCCTCGACCTCCTACCCCGAGGTCCGGCGCGCTATCGACTGTGCTGCAAAAGCATGCTCGAACGGCAGAGTCGATTTCCGCGCTTATAAACCCAGGGTCGTTACACTACTCCCTCCTTTCAAAGAGCGCGTCCTCGCGCTAGCTTGCGACTTTACGTCTTACAGGAACGCGCTCACCGGCCAAGCACACACACTGTCGTGGATGCGAGGTCCGATCCCACTTCTGACACCAATGTAATGAAACAGCAGGGAGCAGGTCTCGAACCCTCGACCTCCTACCCCGAGGTCCGGCGCGCTATCGACTGTGCCACAAAAGCATGCTCGAACGGCATAGTCGATTTCCGTATAAACCCAGGGTCGTTACAATACTCTTGTTGTCGTTGGCTATTGTTTTATTTCCAAGTATACAAACTGATGTGAATAAACTGTGAATAGGTTACAGCATTCAGGACATGGGTAGGCAATTTATTAGACTTAAAAAAAAAAAACTTTATTTAACTAGGCAAATCAGTTATGAACAAATTCTAATTTACAATGACACCCGTACAACGCTGGGCCAATTGTGCGCCGCCCTATGGGACTCCCAAACACCGCCTGATTAAATGCAGCCTGGAATTGATCCAGGTACTGCAGCGACGCCTCTTGCACTGAGATGCAGTGTCTTAGATGACTATGCAACACAATTCCAGTGGGTCAGAAGTTTACATACACTAAGTTGACTGTGCCTGTAAACAGCTTGGAAAATTCCAGAAAATGATGTTATGGCTTTAGAAACTTCTGATAGGCTAATTGACACCATTTGATTCAATTGGAGGTGTACCTGTGGATGTATTTCAAGGCCTACCTTCAAACCCAGTGCCTCTTTGCTTGACGTCATGGGGAAATCAAAAGAAATCAGCCAAGACCTCAGAAAACAATTGTAGACCTCCACAAGTCTGGTTCATCCTTGGGAGCAATTTCCAAACACCTGAAGGTACAACGTTCATCTGTACAAACAATAGTACGCAAGTATAAACACCATGGGACCACACAGCCGTCATACCGCTCAGGAAGGAGACGCCATCTGTCTCCTAGAGATGAACGTACTTTGGTGCAAAACGTGCAAATCAATCACAGAACAACAGCAAAGGACCTGGTGAAGATGCTGGAGGAAACTGGTTCAAAAGTATCTATATCCACAGTAAAACGAGTCCTATATCGACATAACCTGAAAGGCCGCTCAACAAGGAAGGAGCCACTGCTCCAAAACCGCCATAAAAAAGCCAGACTACGGTTTGCAACTGCACATGGGGACAAATATTGTACTTTTTGGAGAAATGTCCTCTGGTCTGATGAAACAAAAATAGAACTGTTTGGCCATAATGACCATCGTTATGTTTGGAGGAACAAGGGGGAGGCTTGCAAGCCGAAGAACACCATCCCAACCGTAACGTACGGGGGTGGCAGCATCACGTTGTGGGGGTGCTTTGCTGCAGGAGGTACTGGTGCACTTCACAAATAGATGGCATCATGAGGCAGGAAAATTATGTAGATATATTGAAACAACATCTCAAGACATCAGTCGGGAAGTTAAAGCTTGGTTGCAAATGGGTCTTCCAAATGGACATTGACCCCAAGCATACTTCCAAAGTTGTGGCAAAATGGCTTAAGGACAACAAAGTCAAGGTATTGGAGTGGCCATCACAAAGCCCTGACCTCAATCCTATAGAAGATTTGTGGGCCGAACTGAAAAAGTGTGTGCGAGCAAGGAGGCCTACAAACCTGACTCAGTTACACCAACTCTGTAAGGAGGAATGGGCCAAAATTCACCCAACTTATTGTGGGAAGCTTGTGGAAGGCTTCCCGAAACGTTTGACCCAAGTTAAGCAATTTAAAGGCAATGTTACCAAATAATAATTTGATCCCTTTGTCTTTAATAGTTTGCAAGCCCTGCCACATCCGACGAGGGTCGGAGCCGGTGTAGTACGATTCGTTCTTAGTCCTGTATTGATACTTTGCCTGTTTGGTGGCTCGTCGGATGGCATAGCGGGATTTCTTATCCGCTTCTGGGTTAGAGTCCCACTCCTTGAAAGTGGCAGCTCTACCCTTTAACTCAATGTAGATGTTGCCTGTAATCCATGGCTTCTGGTTAGGATATGTACATACAGTCACTGTTGGGACGACGTCATCGATGCACTGACGCCAATGACTGATGTGGTGTACTCCTCAATGCCATCAGAAGAATCCCGGAACATATTCCAGTCTGTGCTAGCAAAACAGTCCTGTAGTTTAGCATCTGCTTCATCTGACCATTTTTTTACTGACCGAGTCACTGGCGCTTCCTGTTTAATTTTTTGCTTGTAAGCAGGAATCAGGAGGCTATAATTATGGTCAGATTTGCCAAATGGAGGGCGAGGGAGAGATTTTTACGCGTATCTGTGTGTGGAGTAAAGGTGGTGTAGAGTTTTTTTCCCTCTGGTTGCACATTTAACATGCTGATAGCGATTTGGTAAAACTGATGTAAGTTTCCCTGCATTAAAGTCCCCGGGTACTAGGAGCACCGCCTCTGGATGAGCGTTTTGCTATTTGCTTATGGCGGTATACAGTTAATTGAGTGCGGTCTTAGTGCCAGCATTGGTCTATGGTGGTATGTAGACAGCTACAAAAAGTACAGATGAAAACTCTCTTGGTAGATAGTGTGGTCTACAGCTTATCATGAGATACTATACCTCAGGCGAGCAAAACCTCGAGACTTCCTTAGATATCGTGCACCAGCTGTTGTTTACAAATATACATAGACCGCCACCCATTGTCTTACCAGAGGCTGCTGTTCTAGTGTATAACCCGCCAGCTGTATGTTATCCATGTCGTCGTTCAGCTACGACGCGGTGAAACACAAGATATTACAGTTTTTAATTATAGTTTTATTTGTCCAATTCAAGGTGAGTTATCACTGCTCTGATGTCCAGAAGTTATTTTCGGTCATAAGAGACTTTAGCAGCAACATTATATACAAATTAAGTTACAAACAATGCGAAAAAACAAACAAAATAGCACGGTTGGTTAAGAGCCAATAAAACGGCAGCCTTCCACTCCGGCACCATCCACATGCATGTTATGATGTTGAAGTTCAATAATGTAATACAATTCTCAAAATATAATTCTGTAAATATTGAAAATATTGGGGATTTAAGATAGTCGGAGAGTTGGTGAAGTATTTGATGATCTTGTTGTTGTTGTTGTTTTCCCACCATTTCTTTCACCTGAAAGTACTAATGAGCTACTATGGTGCGTTCCATCTGGGGCTAAAGATGGTGAGTGGCCCCTTCCACCATAATGAGGAGACATTATGCTCCAAGGCTCAGCTCCTTGTGTGTCTGACATTGTGTAGATATATACATTCTTAGAATCAGATTTAGGATTGATAGGTGCATGATCGGAGGTCTGCTGAGGAGCTGAGCCCATCGTTTGGTGAAGCAGGGGAAACAGACAGAAATGTAACAGACATTTTCACAGAGTGATGGGAGAGGGCTGATCCCTAGCACTGTCAAGAGAACATCAAGACCCTAGTTCAGTTTTAGAGCACCCATCTTTATAGATCTGTGGCAAAATGCAACTTTGAGATATCTGCTAGACATGTTTCATCACATGTCTGATGATTTCACACACATAAATTGGTTTGGGTTTTCTTCTAACTTCATGTTTAAAATAGTTATCTGCTTTCAAATTAGCCCCAGCACTATCTATTACGCATTGCACAAATGTTGTCCTGTTAGTTTGGTGTGTATTTTCTTTTTATGTGTTCAATCTTGCGTAAACGTATGTTTCTCCTTTCAAAACCCCCTAAGGTCGATGTCCGCGCCCCGCGGAAAACTAATAAGCATAATACGGCGTGGCAGGTAGCCTAGTAGTTAGAGCGTTGGGCCAGTAACCGAAAGGTTGGTAAATCAAATCCCCGAGCTGACAAGGTATAAATCTGTCATTCTGCCCCTGAACAAGGCAGTTAATCCATTGTTCCTAGGCTGTCATTGTAAATAAGAATTTGTTCTTAACTAACTTGCCTAGTTAAAAAAATCCATCAGTTTAAGACAGAGATATCTGTTTTTTAGCAGGTGACAGAGCTATAGCATTTGTCAGACCGTGAGACTTCACAAAATTGTCTGTAGCTTCAGCACGGTTTGGCCTACAAACTATTATGACCCCTCTATGGAAAGATGAGACTCTCACGAACACAATATTGTTCTCCGTTTTGCTCTACGATCCCCAAGCGTCTTGGGATTCGTCTAAAGCCGGTACATCCGATCTGCCAACTTTTGCCTGGAGCATCCAAACAGTTTGGGCAACACACTAATATGACTCTCACGAACACGTTCAGTGCATTTGGAAAATATTCAGACCCCTTCCCTATTTCCACATTTTGTTATGTTACAGCCTTATTTAAAAATGTATTACATTGAAAACAAATAATCTACATACAATACCCCTTAATGACAAAGCGAAACAGGTTTTTAGAATGTTTGCAAATTTATAAAAAATAAAAAACAAATACCTTATTTACATACAATTGAAGTCGGGAGTTGACATACACCTTAGCCAAATACATTTAAACTCAGTTTTTCACAATTCCTGACATTTGATCCTAGTAAAAATTCCCTGTCTTAGGTCAGTTAGGATCACCACTTCATTTTAAGAATGTGATATGTCAGAATAATAGTAGAGAGAATTATTTATTTTAACTTTTATTTCTTTCATCACATTCCCAGTGGGTCAGAAGTTTACGTACACTCAATTAGTATTTGGTAGCATTGCCTTTAAATTGTTTCACTTGGGTCAAACGTTTCGGGTAGCCTTCCACAAGCTTCCCACAATAAGTTGGGTGAATTTTGGCCTATTCCTCCTGACAGAGCTGGTGTAACTGAGTCAGGTTTGTAGGCTTCCTTGCTCAGACACGCTTTTTCAGTTCTGTCCACAAATGTTCTATAGGATTGAGGTCAGGGCTTTGTGATGGCCACTCCAATACCTTGACTTTGTTGTCCTTAAGCCATTTTGCCACAACTTTGGAAGTCTGCTTGAGGTCATTGTCAATTTGGAAGACCCATTTGCGACCAAGCTTTAACTTCCTGACTGATGTCTTGAGATGTTGTTTCAATATATGAAGGCTGCGTGGTCCCATGGTGTTTATACTTGCGTACTATTGTTTGTACAGATGAACGTGGTACCTTCAGGCATTTGGAAATTGCTCCCAAGGATGAACCAGACTTGAGGTCTTGGCTGATTTCTTTTGATTTTCCCATGATGTCAAGCAAAGAGGCACTGAGTTTGAAGGTAGGCCTTGAAATACATCCACAGGTACACCTCCAATTGACTCAAATGGTGTCAATTAGCCTATCATCAGCTTCTAAAGCCATGACATAATTTTCTGGAATTTTCCAAGCTGTTTACAGGCACAGTCAGCTTAGCGTATGTCAACTTCTGATCAACTGGAATTGTGATATAGTGAATTATAAGTGAAATAATCTGTCTGTAAATAATTGTTCGAAAAATGTATTGTGTCATGCACAATGTAGATGTCCTAACCGACTTGCCAAAACTATAGTTTGTTAACAAGAAATTTGTAGAGTGGTTGAAAAAATAGTTTTAATGACTAAGTGACAAATTTGGACTTTCATCATTTGTTTTTCAACGGACAGTGACCCAAAACACACCTCCAGGCTGTGTAAAGGCTATTTGACCAGGAGAGTGATGGAGTGCTGCCTCAGATGACCTGGCTTCCACAATCACCCGCCCTCAACCCAATTGAGATGGTTTGGGATGAGTTGGACAGCAGAGTGAAGGAAAATCAGCCAACAAGTGCTCAGCATATGTGGGAACTCCTTCAAGACTGTGGTAAGGTGAAGCTGGTTGAGAGAATGCCAAGATTGTGCAAAGCTGTCATCAAGGCAAAGGGTAGCTACTTCTAAAAATATATTTTGATTTGTTTAACACTTTATTGTGATGTCTTCACTATTACTCTACAATGTAGAAAATAGTAAAATAAAGAAAAACCCTTAAATGAGTAGGTGTGTCCAAACGTTTGACTGGTACTGTATGTGAGCTTATTACAGTATTATGGACACTTGTCGTTGGTCATGTCCTGGGATTTCCTATGACCCCTGTTGGGTTCTAACTTGAAATAACTTGAAATATCCTTATTCATGTTAACATAGTAGAACTGTATGCAAATCTACTGAGTGAGAAAGGGGAATGCAGAAAGTTTACGTTCTGTCAAAACATGTTATGGTTAAATCTCATGTACCCTATGGAGAGGAGAAGGGTAACAATCTGGTTTCATTCACTAATAAGGCAGGACAGCTGTGAGTTAGGGAGGAGTGAGGAATGTGGGCCGAGGTCAGGTCAGATGAATTGAGGAGGTACAGTCCTATGACATACATAGATAGGAGGCAGGGTCATGTCTACACAAATGAGAGGAACCACTTAAGTTCCTGCCTAGCGACAGAGATGTATTGCCTGTCTAGATGTGCAAGGAGTTGACTCCGCCCAGTAGAGGGTGTAAATAAATGTACTTGTAGAAACATGTATTTTTCTTTTCAGCTGTTTGACCCAGTGGGTGAATAAACTTGGTTTGAGCTTTTTCTAGTTGTCCGTTTGAGTTTTAACTCTGATTGTCAGAACCAAACAGTTGGCGTTGTCGACAGGATTCACCACAATTTATAGACGAACTGGAGAGTCTGAATCAGTGGAACAGGAGCCGGCATATAAAAAACAAGGTAAGCAATGTTCCTACACCTGTTACTACTCATGCTGACATCTTGGGGAGACAAGAGTCGCATGCTGAATACAAATTACCGGATACGGATCTGAAAAGCTTGAGTTTATTCAGTAGGCCCACTGTAAATACTACCGGTAGACCTAGGGGTTGGGGGCCACCAGAAGGTTAGACTATGCATTGCATTCCTAGGAGAGTTTAGCCACCAGAAGGTAAGCCTGAGCATGGAGGGTAAGTCCTAGGGGATAAATCCAGAGTGGGTTTGGCTCCCTACTAGACCCATGAAAGCACAGCTGTGGTGGCCGTGAGACTGTAGAGTGAGCGTGTGTGCATGTGCGTGTGTGTGTGTGTGGATAAATTGTTATGGAAGTGGGCATCAATGTCTTGAAAAGTAATTGATAGAGGGCTTTTATTGGAGCTGTGAATGAGGGAATCTAAACACCCATGGTGTCTAAAACTCTCGTAACAGGGGGAATAGGAAAGGAAAACAATAGCAAACCATAGATGCGCACAAGAATTCTACCAATTCGGCTCGAATATTAAAACATTTTTGCAAACGGGGAGACTCGTCGAGGCCTGGTAACAGATGGAGCATACAAGGTTGACGTTTACACAGTAACAGCATGGACGAGTTGATAGCTCAGTTCGTCCGGGCCCAACAAGCATAACAGGCGGTTCAGGAACGAACGCTGGAGGAACAGCGACTACGAAACGTCCGCCTCGTTGAGGAAGTCAGGAAGCTGCAAGGAGGAGCGTCTCCTGGGTCACATCCCAACCCGTTTTTGATCAAGCTAACGGAAGACGATGACATTGAAACCTACCTCTGTACATTTGAACGGACAGCACTACGGGAAGGATGGCCAAGGCAGAAGTGGGCAAGTCTGCTCGCTCCGTTCCTCTCTGGGAATGTCCAAAAGACGTATTGGGACCTGAATGACGAACAGGCGGCTAACTACGACGGACTCAAACGGGTGATACTCAGCCGCTATGGGTACAGCCTGGCCCATCGGGCTCAACGGTTCCACGACTGGAGGTTCGTACCCGACGCATCCCCTCGAGCCCAGATGAGCGACCTACTGCGCGTCACCAGGGCATGGCTCCTCACGGACGTATCCACCCTCTTCGTCCTCGACAAAGTGGTCCTGGATCGCGTCTTACAGGCGCTACCGTATGACATGAAGAGGGCCGCGAGTCTATGCACGCCCCAGACCTTGGAGGGCCTCCTGGAAGCAGTGGAGACGCATAAGAACACTCAGGCACTGCTGAGTGGGAGCCGGGACGAGTCGGCGACCCGTCCGAGGGGACGGAAGGACAGCCCCACCGCGGTGTACCCCGAACCGACAGTTGGCAGGGCCAATGGACCGCAAACCCGTGGAGAGACGGCGGGGGTAGGGCCGACCCACCACCGACGACCCCAGGTAGAGGGAGACCAAAGGAGGTGTTTTGAGTGTGGCGCCCGGGAGCACATTGCCTGGAATTGCCCGGCTTGAGAGGAGTCGATGCCATCAGCTAGCCCCGGAGGCGAGGTGGGTCACACCGTGAACTATGTCACCTCCTGTTGGGCGCACCACAAATCAACTGCACCCATGGTCCCTGTGAAGGTGGACGGACACGACACGGAAGCGCTATTAGACTCCGGAAGCATGGTTACGCTTGGTTATGCTGAACCAGGAGACCGAACGGGGTAGGGAGATGTCCATTTCCTGTGTTCACGGGGACACAAAGCGGTATCCCACCGTATGGACCAACATCGTGACGCCACAAGGGAGCTGTCAGATGATGGTGGGTGCAGTACCAGAGCTGCCTGTACCTCTCCTAGTGGGATGGGATTGTCCGCTGTTCGCGGCCCTATGGGTCTGATTAACGGTTGCAAACCTGTTGTGGGGGAGAGTCACCGCCACCGATGAAGCAAGACCCCATTAAGCTGGGGGCTGGGAAGTCGATGGCGGAGGTTCTTCCAATATTACTTGAACGAGGCACAGTGGTATGAGGACCAGCTCAGTGCAGCAGCCCTTTATTCCCAATGAAAAACATGACTGCAATGGCGTGTTATGGTGGATTTTCACAGCATAAATGTGAAAATCACAACATTGGTGGTGGATTTGACAGACCTTTTGGCATCTATTCCAACACAGAATGGTACAGTGACATGAAAAATGGATTTTGGTCAGTGCCGGTGGCTGAGGAGTCGCGACACTGGTTTAGGTCTTGTTGCCAGGGGAGCAGTATACATGGGCGAGAGTACCAATGAGGTTTACAAAAAAGTCCAACTTTGTGTCACGCCACATTGAAAGGTTGTAGAATTGGGGGTTCTGTGTTGGTCGGGTATGTAGATCATTTGGTATTGCCGTCAAAAGATGAAGAAACTCTTATGCGAGACCTCACCACATTAGTAAACTATTTGTCAGAGCAGGGTCACAAAGCATCGTATGAGAAAGCACTGCTAGCGAAACAAGAGGTAACATATTTAGGTGTTTCGATTTCAAAAGGCACGAAGCACATTACATGTTATCGAGTAGGAACAAGGCGTTTTTGGCATGACCAAACACTCCTCGCAGACTCAGGAAAATCCTAGGTGTTTTTCAATCTCGTGAGACACATTATTATTATTGTTTTATTCTGGAATAGCTTTATAGAATTGATGAGAAGAATGTTTCGTAAATAAATTGATTGTCAGGTTGTGTTGCTACCATGCTGTGTTGACATGTGTTACTGCCATGCTATGTTGTCTTAGGTCTCTCTTTATGTAGTGTTGTGGTGTCTCTAGTCGTGATGTGTGTTTTGTCCTATTTTTTTTATATATTTTTTTTTATCCCAGCCCACGTCTCCACAGGATACACAAGGTGACGTCGCTTTAAGACTTCAGCCAGTGGTCCTCCCAACACCAGTCTACAAGATGGGCAGAAAGAAATTCCGACCCAGCTTCAATGAAACCAGAAAGTCCTTTATTGACTTGCAGCTTGTAAGTTTAAATAGTGGATAGGAATAAGGAGATTGATGGGGAAATTAGATGATAGCATTTTGTAAACCTTGAATGAAAGGAACAGCATTCCAAAATCTGTTACACATAAATGCACACTCCAAGACATTAGGAAGGTTTCCATCCAATTTGTGACAGATTTTCATGTGAATTTTCAGAAATCTGCATTAAAAAAATATGCACATTTTCCAGCAAACTGACTTTTTGCTGATAAAAGCCTTTGCATGATGGCACAGTGCACATACTAAATATCTTTCACCATTAAATTCCAATGTACCAATAAAAAAAATACAAGTTTAATGGGTTTCCATCACATTTTCAACTCTACTGATGGTTTTGTCACAAACTGTTGCGTTATATAGCATATGTGCCCACTCTAGCCAACAGCTCGCACATACAGTGGGGGTAGGCTATCTACATTAGGAGATTATTATAGATAAGAGCAATATTATTTGTATTTGTCAAAAAGCAGCCAAGCATCGATCGTCATGTCACCAGAATAAGACCCTCAATATTTATTGGAAAGGAGCATCAAGCTCATCACCTTACACATTCACTATCATGTGAAGTTAAGCATTTGTTTAATCTGTAGCCTAATAAACTGCATGCTTTCCCAAATAGTAGTGGGAGGACCACACAACATATCATTGCGTGACTCTCAGTTTACTTCAATATGATGGTTATTATATCAATATTTGCGCATGAATGAGTTTCCACTGCCATTTCGCGCATAATTAATTTTAACGACACAAAAAGATCCCACCATGTCAAACAAAGAAATTGTCTGTAGGAATTTACAAAATTGTACCGGCGTTTCATGTTTCCATCAGCCCGTTCGTGACTTTTTTCCTGCGTCAGGTAATTCATCCGCATTAAATGGTTGGATGTGTCACTGTATACTCCCTCTCTGGCCTCTAGGTCACCAGACTGCTGATTATTACGCGCAACTGTCACCATTGTCATGTGCGCCAGCGCTTATTGACACTCACCTGGACTCCATCACCACCTTGATTACCTGTCACTCCCTTTGGGTCCTTCCCCAGGCGTTATTGTTTCTGCGTCTGTTTCATGGCGGGCGCTGTTCGTGGTTTGTTCATGTTCATTTACTTATTACATGTATTCACTCCCTGAACTTGCTTCCTGACTCTCAGCGTACATCGTTACAGAATGGAATGTGGTTAGTGTTGTGTAAAGGAACCCATAAGCCCTAGACCCAAATGGAAGATGTAGGCATTAAACAGGGATTGGTTCTTAAATGATTGTACAGGTAAATGGCTATAAAATTTACAAAAATAATTTGTGTGTGTGATGGCAGTGTCATTGTGCCTCCGTGCTTTGCACAAGTCCTCATATTCTAAAATCAAATTCTCTCTAACAGATTGGTACCAACATGATTGAGTACTGTGGGGTTTTTATAAGGTTGTTTGACATGCTTAACTAACTATAAGCTAGTAGGGCTTCTTATGCATTAAAGTTTGAATTGCTGACTCTTGTGAACCTGCATTTTCCATTAGTCTCTACTCTTACCAGTGCTCTGTCTAACCATGAATATCAGCCAGAAATGTGTGTGTGTTAGAGAGAGCGCTGTACTGTATGAAATATGTGTGTGTATGCAACAAATGTATCAGTAGTGTGGGCGCTGTACTATGTGACCGAGACTGTGCTAATCTTGGAGAGACACAGGAGGGGGGTGAATCAGGAGACTGCTGACCAGACAATAACAGATAAACTATACACACGAAAAACATATGTGAGGTTCTGAGTTATGCACTATAACCCAATACTATAGCAAACGTGATTAGCAACTATATCATATGTGATTGGATATTGACAAACTGTTTGGGCGCCTGGATGTCTGTGTGTGTGTGCTGGAAGTAACGGTTAGCTCAGATAAGGAGCTGGGAAGCTGTGGTTAGCCTTGAGCGCGAACAGTGGACAATGTATACAGGTGCAGATATCTCAGACAATGTTATAAAACTGTCTGACCCCAGTCTCTGGGGTGAAGGAGCGTAATCTACACAGCAACAATGAAGGGACACCAGAAAGCGCAAAGAAGCTGGGACCAGCTTATGTGCCAACATCAACGATAGGCTGGGTGAGTCTAAACCACGCCCAGTCTCTACTCTGACAGGCCGGCTCGGAAGCGGGAACTATCTGTGTCACGAGTATAAAATACTATCTTTGTCAGAAACAAATCAGTTCCTTGTCCCACCCTGCGGGGTGGTGCAGTGAGCCCGTATATACGAAAAATGTATTTGCCATTTATTAACTTTTGAATTAAACAATTATTTAAACCAAGTTCAGGTGTATAATTGTTCCTATCTCAGTTGAACTTTTGCAACCCTAACAGTACCTGTACCAGATGGAGGTGACCAGCCCCCACCAATTTGTGTTGGCTCTTGGGGACTGCTCACAGGTGTTTATAGTCATTAGTACACTGGCATGGGAGCAAGGTACACTGCTTGGGGCACTGGATGTGTGTTTCAAGTCCTATTATGTATTTGATATCAACTTTCCCACTGTTCCCCAGCATGGTAATTCCTACAGACCACATATCAGCTGCCAGAAACAGAATCCCCTGCAGAATGACTGTTGCGAGAATGTATTTTTTCCACTGAATAGTGGATAAGTATCTGCTCTTGTCTGTAGTGTGAGAAGTGACAGGAGGATGTGTTTCTGTGAATTAATAGATCAATGGATACTTTTGTTTTATTTTTACTTTATTTGTTTTACTTTACTTTTAACTTTGACTGTCATTCTATCCCCTGCTCAGCAACTCCACTCCCACTTGTCTCCAGTTCCACATCCCAACCTTCAGCTTCCCTCAGCCTCTCCCACCTATCTCTCCTGGCCACCCTCTTAGGATTTCTACGCACCGTATATCTTTCAAATATGCTGTGATGTTTAACGTACAATTTCAATCTATCTAATCGAATCCACAGATTGCAAACCATTTTGGGTTAAAATAAAATGAGTGAATTAATCTTTTAGAGAGATTTAGTGCTTTTATATTTAATAATCACAACCCACCAAATTCATATTCATTATATAGATAGGCAGCTTTTGTCTGGTTTAGCGTCCCAGATAAAGCACTTTTTTTCTTTGCTCATATGATTTGAAAAACAAATCATCAGGAGTAGGCAGCACCATAAGTGAGTAAACTGAGATGTGACTAATGCTACGCACGCCTCTGTGAAGAGGGAACGCAACACCCTGCTACAACTCAACTCTGTGAAGCGAAAGAGGTATGGACTGTAGGTGCGAGTAAGGATGACAAAAAGGCAGAATTGACTGCTTACTAGGATTTATTTCCTTACACGGTAATATGGGGAAAAGGGGCTGGACGGAACCAAAGCAAAGAAAGTAAATATCAAAGCTCCCCCTCTCCCATCTAACCTTCCTACCCACTACTTACCTAACTTAGCACCACCTGGTGCCCTAACCAAAATACAGGGGGTGGTCCGCCCAGGTCTTACCTAGTGTGCCTAGACATTGAATATACTACGGGTATATGTATGCCCGCGGGCCTCTTGCCTAAGCACTCCCTAGGTGCCTTCCCTTTCCCCCCTGGGAACAAATGAAACAGAATATCAAACAAACAAAGGACATCAAATAAGCTCTAGCTGAGCAACAATTTCACACGGAACATACCAACTGCTCCCAGCAACAACTAACACAGTACATACCAACGCTTTCTGATAAACAACTAACACAATCACAATCAAATTATCCAGCAATGATCAATGCCTAGCAATGATCAATGCCTGCCAATGATCTCTGCCTGCAAAAATCTCTCTCTTCCTGAACAGAACACTGGCTTTTATATAGCTTCAGGTGGCAATGGTAATTAGAGACAGCTGTATCTTGATGAGGGGGCGGGGTCAGCTCTCCAATCATCCATTGGGCCCGACCAATCAGCTGCTTGGGGAGAATTTCAGGAAGCCATCTCCTGAAACACACACACTCAAATACAAACTCAACACAGAAACGTAACACTAAGGAGTTAATCAGGGCAATTTTTCCATAAATAGGCAGGTATTTACCTCTCCATGGTTGCAGGATCTTGTCTATTTTTACAAGTTTTCCATTGAAATTCATTGTGGAGAGCTTATTTATATATTTTGTGATATGAATACCGAGTATGTCTACTTCACCATCAGCCCAGTTTATAGGTAAACTGCAGGGTAATGTAAAGGTTAATTAGTGCTGAAAATCCACTTTTTCCGGGCGTTGCTACGGGGTCCCTGAATGAGCTATCGGATAGAAACTTTAGGGTCCGTCTCTATGGGCCGATGCGGTTTCAATGTACCTAGTCTTGTGACTCCCGGACTTTTCTAAATGTTGTCATTTTCACGATGGTCAAAATGATTTGAAGTCATTGCAAATGTATGAGGCTGTTTCTCGGCCTGAGAACCTTCTAGAGGGAGAGGACCCAAGCAGAGCTTGCCTTGTTGGAGCATTTTTTTTAATTTTTTTATTTCACCTTTATTTAACCAGGTAGGCTAGTTGAGAACAAGTTCTCATTTGCAACTGCGACCTGGCCAAGATAAAGCATAGCAGTGTGAACAGACAACAACACAGAGTTACACATGGAGTAAACAATAAACAAGTCAATAACATGGTAGAAAAAAGAAAAAAAAAGAGAATCTATATACAATGTGTGCAAAAGGCATGAGGTAGGCAATAAATCGAGTAATTACAATTTAGCAGATTAACACTGGAGTGATAAATCATCAGATGATCATGTGCAAGAAGAGATACTGGTGTGCAAAAGAGCAGAAAAATAAATAAATAAAATCAGTATGGGGGGTGAGGTAGGTAAATTGGGTGGGTAGTTTACAGATGGACTATGTACAGCTGCAGCGATCGGTTAGCTGCTCGGATAGCAGATTTTTAAAGTTGTTGAGGGAGATAAAAGTCTCCAACTTCAGAGATTTTTGCAATTCGTTCCAGTCGCAGGCAGCAGAGAACTGGAAGGAAAGGCGTCCAAATGAGGTTTTGGCTTTAGGGATGATCAGTGAGATACACCTGCTGGAGCACGTGCTACGGGTGGGTGTAGCCATCGTGACCAGTGAACTGAGATAAGGCGGCACTTTACCTAGCATAGCCTTGTAGATGACCTGGAGCCAGTGGGTCTGACGACGAACATGTAGCGAGGGCCAGCCGACTAGGGCATACAGGTCGCAGTGGTGGGTCGTATAAGGTGCTTTAGTAACAAAACGAATGGCTCTGTGATAAACTGCATCCAGTTTGCTGAGTAGAGTATTGGAAGCTATTTTGTAGATGACATCGCCGAAGTCGAGGATCGGTAGGATAGTCAGTTTTACGAGGGTAAGTTTGGCGGCGTGAGTGAAGGAGGCTTTGTTGCGGAATAGAAAGCCGACTCTAGATTTGATTTTGGATTGGAGATGTTTGATATGAGTCTGGAAGGAGAGTTTGCAGTCTAGCCAGACATCTAGGTACTTATAGATGTCCACATATTCTAGGTCGGAACCGTCCAGGGTGGTGATGCTAGTCGGGCGTGCGGGTGCAGGCAGCGAACGGTTGAAAAGCATGCATTTGGTTTTACTAGCGTTTAAGAGCAGTTGGAGGCCACGGAAGGAGTGTTGTATGGCATTGAAGCTCGTTTGGAGGTTAGATAGCACAGTGTCCAAGGAAGGGCCGGAAGTATACAGAATGGTGTCGTCTGCATAGAGGTGGATCAGGGAATCGCCCGCAGCAAGAGCAACATCATTGATGTATACAGAGAAAAGAGTCGGCCCGAGAATTGAACCCTGTGGTACCCCCATAGAGACTGCCAGAGGACCGGACAACATGCCCTCCGATTTGACACACTGAAT